>NW_013550144.1:111076-131650 GCF_000499425.1 Eimeria acervulina | reverse complement strand
AGCAGCAGCAACAGCAGCAGCAGCAGCAGCAGCAGCGGCCGCCGCCGCCGCTGCTGCTGCTGCTCTTCCGGTCCCACGAGTTCCTCTGGGGCTTTCATCTATTTTAATTTCTTTTGCTTGCTGGGGGGCTGCGCGAATATAGTGTTAATTACTACTGACGCCTCGGGAGCGTGCTCACGCAGCAGCAGCAGCAGCAGCAACAGCAGCAGCAGCAGCAGCAACGCGCCTTCTTCTGCCTCCGTGCATGCTACACCGCTGCTGTTGTTGCTGCTGCCGTTCTTGCAGCAGCAGCAGCAGCAGCAACAGCAGCAGCAGGAAACCAGCATCAAAGTTTTTGTTGTGACGAAGAGGCGAGCAGGGCGGACGCTCCCGCTGCAGCAGCAGCAGCAGCAAAGGAGCAGCAGCAGCAGCAGCAGCGACAGCAGCAGCAGCAGCTGCTGCTGCAGCGTTACGGCTTGTATTATTGATATCAGCAGCAAGTAAGCTACAATACACTCTCTCTATTAACGCCTCTGTCTCTTGCAGTCGCTGTCTGCTGCTGCGCGTCTCTGCTCTTGCTGCTGCTGCTGCTGTTCCTTTGCTGCTGCTGCTAATGCTCCTTTGCTGCTGCTGCTACTGCTCCTTTGCTGCTGCTGCTACTGGCAGCAGCAGCAGCTGCAGCACTCTAGTCGCTGCTCACCGCTTTGCGTACGCGTTGACGCAACAGCTGCTTCTCCATTTGCTGCTGCTGCAGCTGCGCAGCAGCAGCGCTGCAGTTTGTTGCTGCGGAATCGAAGTGTTTAGGGTATAGGGTTTAGGGTTTAGGGTTTAAGATTTAGGGTTTAGGGTTTAGGGTTTAGGGTTTAGGGTTTTTTGTGGGGTTTCCGTGGAGCGGCAGCAAAGCGGATTCGGGGTGCGACGCAGAGAAGGTCTGCTGCTGCTGCTGCTGCTACGACTACTACTACTGCTGCTGCTACTGTTGCTGCTGTTGCTGCTGCAGGAAGGGAGGCCGGCGGTGCTGCGTGTTGACCTCGTCGAGTTTTTGTGGCTGCTGTGCTGCTGCTGCTGCTGCTGCAGCACAACCCATTTAGCAGCAGCAGCTCTGCAGCAGCAGCAACAGCGGCAGCACCCCTACAGCCGCAGCCGCAGCAGCAGCAGCAGCAAGCCTTTGTATCAAGGGGTGTACGTACACCTCAGGGCGTCCTCCTAACTGTGGGGTGGGGCGCTGCTCGTTGCCTGCTGCTGCTGCTGCGCCAGCAGCAGCGGCCGCTGCAGCAGCAGCAGCAGCAGCAGCAACAGCAGCGGCTGCAGCAGCAGCAGCAGCAGCAGCAAAGATGGGGAACAACGGCAGCTCTGCCCCGTCTTTTGAGTTTGAGAGGACCTCCCTAAGTAGAAATTCAAGCAACAACAGCCCTCATCGAGGTAAACCCTAAACCCTAAACCCTAAACCCTAAATCTTAAACTTTAGACAAACCCCAAACCCTAAACCCTGTGGACCGAGGTGAATGCGCTCCGGGTTTCGGTCAAGGATTTAGGGTTTAGGGTTTGCAATCTACGCTTAGTTGCTCTGACTTAGGGTGTAGGGTTTAGGGTTTAGGGTTTAGGGTTTAGGGTTTAGGGTTTAGGGTTTAGCATTTAGTTACAGCATAGGATATGTAATTCACACCGCTTTACGGGTTGTTTATTGTTTATTGTTCATTGCAAATGTCTTGCTGCTCGTTTCTTAGGGTTTAGGGTTTAGGGTTTAGGGTCTAGGGTTTAGGGTTTAGGGTTTGTGCTGCAGTTCCTGTTGTTGAGCGTCGGGTGTTGGCAGTGCGAGGCGGCGGCGGCTGTCAGAATTTTTCGAGTCCCTTGTTTATACCTCTGCGCTGCGAGTCAGCAGCAGCAGCAGCAGCAGCAGGCAGCAGCAGCAGCAGCAGCAGCACGCCTCCAGCGGAGGAGGAGGTAGACAGCACACGTGCTGCGTCATTGAGACGGCCTTGCTGCGCTGCAGCAGCAGCAGCAGCTGCTGCTGCTCCGCTGCTGCTGAGTTCAGCAGACGGGCTGCGAATTGGAGAGGAAGAGATAGCAGGTGATGCTGCTGCAGCTGCTGTAGCTGCTGCTGCCGCTGCAGCAGCAGCAGGGGGGCGCAGCAGCGGCTCCACCTGCAACGCATGCAGCAGCTGCAGCAATGTGACGCTTGGAGGTTTGCCTGCTGCTCCTATATTGCCTCTGGAAGCAGCAGCAGCAGCAGCAGCGCAGCAGCAGCAGCAACAGCAGCAGCAACAGCTTGCTGCTAGCACTTGTTTCGGCGTTCCGCTGTCTACTCGAGGGCTCAGCAGCAGCAGCAGCCGCAGCAGCAGCGAGGGTACAGCAGCAGATGCGTTCATGTATGGGTCTGATTTGCTGCCAGCAGCAGCAGCAGCAGCGTCAGGGGCCCTACCTCCAGCCCAATCGCAACAGTCTTCGGCTGCTGCAGCAGCAGCAGCAGCAGGGAGGTTTAGCAGCACTTCAAAGGATTGCATTCGGTGCTCTTCGGGCGTCTTTCATGGTGGTGATGCAGCAGAAGTAAGGGCAGCAGCAGAGCCCAGAGGTGCTGCTGCTGCTGCTTCAGGGCCTGCCGCAGCAGCAGCAGCAGCAGCAGCTTCTGCCGGTGATGGTTGTTCAGGAGAGAGCGGCGACAGCAGCTTTGCTCCTACGAGCAACAACAACAGCAGCAGCAGCAGCAGCAGCAACAGCAGCAGCAGCAGCAGCATTGTTGTTAGTGGTGGTGGGTGCAGCATGTACGCTTCACCCGGAAGCCCTACGGGTCCTAGTAGTAGCTCAGGAATAGGGCGTGTAAGCAGCAGCAGCACGAGCAGCAGCAGCAGCAGCAGCAGCACGAGCAGCAACAGCAACACGAGCAGCAACAGCAATACGACGAACACGACGAACACGACGAACATGAGTAACAGCGCAGCAGCAGCAGCAGCAGCAGCAGCTGCTGCTGCTGCTAGCGCCAGCAGCAGCGGCAGCAGCAGCAGCAGCAGCAGCATGGGCAGCTCAGAAGGAAGCCACTGCGTAGAGTTTGAAGTGCGAAACTTCTGGAAGGTAGCGAAGACACATAATGACATTGAGTCGCCTTGCTGCGGTTGCTGCAGAGGGTTTGTGTTTCGCTTGCTGCTGCATCCTCGGGGTACAGCAGGGACAGAGAGCGAAGCGTCACATCTGTCTGTATTCCTAGAAGCCGTTAAACAGCCCTGGTACCCCGACGACTGGTGCTTTCCTAACGTTCGTTTTGAGTTGTCTGTAATTAATTTAAAGGATCAAAAACAAAGTATAACCTCTTGGGCACACTGGACGTTCTCTGCAGAGGCTACAAGTCGGGGCTGGCAGAAGATGATTGCGCATGCACGATTAACTAGACAAAGCGGATTCTTAAGCGATGAAGGGTCTATCTTTATCAAAGGCAAGGCTGAGCCTCCTTTTGCCTCGCTATGGTCTAGGGGTAAGCTCTATAGGCCTCATAGAGCTTGGGAGTATATCCCAGAGAGAGCAGCAAAAACTTTAGAGCATGCATCAGCTTCTTGTGCTGCTGCTGCTGCCGCAGCAGCAGCAGCTGCTGCTGCTGCTGCTGCGGGATCTAATAATACTTTTTATGAACAACAGCAGCATCATCAACACCAAAAACATCTACACCATCATGCTGAAGATGATGATGATGATGATGATGAAGAAGAGGAAGAGGAAGAAGAAGAAGAAGTGGAAGCAGCTGCAGCTGCAGCAGCAGCTGCTGCTGCTGCTGCTGGTGCACCTAATGCTGCTGTGGCCAATAGGGGTCAGCAGCAGCAGCAGCAACACGCTGCTGCTGCCTCTACTAACCTTCTCTCTTATCTAGAGCCTCTTGTACCGGCGCTGCAGCCAGCGCTGGGCGCAGATTGCGTCGCTCTCTTCGTTCACGTAAACCCTAAACCCTAAACCCTAAACCCTAAACCCTAAACCCTAAACCCTAAACAACTCTGAACCCTAAACTTTAGATGAAATTAAGCAAAGTATGAAATAACAGATTATCTCGTTTCGAGACGCCTCAGCTGGGCAGCACCTAATATATATATTTATAATACATAAATATATGCATGTATATATATATTTATAGTATATATATATATTATATGCGTTCATATTATTTATATAATATATATATTTATTATTTATATAACATTTATATCTAATATATGCATATCATATATATATATATACATATATATTTGTTTATATTATTTTACTAGAGATTTAATTTCGCTGTCATTTCTGCGTTCTCGGATTTATTAATTTTTTTGATTTTGTTTTTATTTTTTATTGGATTTCATTTAATAATTTTGTGTCTATCTTCTTCTTGTTTATTTATTTATATTTATTTTAACTTCTTTTTATTTATTTATTTAACTTTGCCCTTCGTTTTTTAAGTTAATTTTTTGTTTTTCTGCGTTTATTTGTGTTTGATTTTTATGAGTTATGTCTAAAAGAATGTTTGTGTATAAAAATATTAATTAAAGTATTTTTTTGTGTTTGGTTGTTTGTTTATTTCTCATGTTATTACATCTATATAAAAAAGTATTGATTGAAATTTATTTTTATGTATTTGTTTGCTCGTTCATTTTTTTAATTTCACCGTCTATTTTACTTGGTAGTATATCAAAGTACTAGGATGAAAGTATTGATTAAAATGCACATATATACATAATATATGTATATATATAATAAATATATATATATATTTATATATATTTATTTGTTTATTTATTTGTTTATTTGTTTATTTGTTTGTTTGTTTGTTTGTTTGTAAATTTCAGTGTTTATTTCACTTGGTAGAATTTCGGCGTCAAATTTTATGTTTTGGGGCGGAGAAGCGCAGACCTCCAGCAGCAGCAGCAGCAGCAGCAGCAGCAGCTCGAGGAGAGCATCTGTCTTCATCTTTATCAACTAAATCGTTTGTTGACGGCTCATTAATAGGAGCACTGCAGCACACATTTGCATATATGCTGCTGTGGCCTGTTGCTGTTGCCTGCAAACGGTATCAGCAGCTTGCTGCTGCAGGTGCTGTTGCTGTTCCTGGCGGATGTGCTGCTGCTGCAGCAGCAGGAGGAGGCGGCTGCTGTACAGCTCCAGCAGGAGGTTGCTCCGCTGCTGCTGCTGCAGGAGGATCTGCTGCAGCAGCAGCAGCAGCAGCAGATGTCTGTCCCTCAGAAATCTGGAGATGGTATGGCGCTGAACTTTTTCCTAAGGGAGCAGCAGCACCGTTGAGGCGTGAAGCAGCACTTGCTCTAGGCTTCGGCAGCAGCAGCAGCAGCAGCAGCAGCAGCAGGAAGCCGAGCTTCTGCTTCTTCTGTCAGAAGTGCTTCTGCTGCTGCAAATGCCACACACAAACGTCTCCTCTCTTCCCCCGCACTGCAGCACAACTTCATTTGCAGTCAGTGCATCCGCCAGCAGCAGCAGCAGCAGCAGCAGGTGCAGCAGCAGCAGGCGTCGCTCCTCCTCCCTCTCCCGCTGCGTCTGCACTCGCACCGGGCGCACCCGGCAGCAGCAGCAGCAGCAGCAGCAAGCCAATGTGCACAGGAGAAGGCTGCTGCTACCGCGAAGGCTTCGGTGATTGTTTGGATTTGTCGGGCAGTGGGAGCGACGACTCGCTTTGTCTTTGCTGCGACCTTATTGACAGGTGAGCAGCAGCAGCAGCAGCAACAGCAGCAGCAGCAGCAGCAGCAACAGCAACAGCAGCAGCAACAGGTGTTTGTTTGTATGTTATGCATTTCCGCATTTACGGGTTTACCCTGAAGACGTTTGCGTTTGCTGCGTTTTCATTTCTCCTCCTCTTCTGCTTCTGCTTCTGCTGCTGCATCTGCTGCTGCTGCTGCTGCTGCTGTTGCTGCTGCAGACACCCTGAGGTGATGGCGTCGCTGCCCCCCCCTCCGTCTACTCGATATATTCTACGCGCTTTGAATTTTCATGATTTGCAGCGCTTAGAGTCGGGAGACCCCTTGGTGCGCATACACACAGAATTATTTTCTCTCTTAATGAGAGAGATAGCCAAAACTAGTTTAGAAGAGAGGGCCCAGCTGCAGCTGCAGCAGCAGCAGCAGCAGCAGATGCAGCAGGGACAGGGGCTAGGAGAAACGGAGGAAGAAGACGCCCCACAAACCCCAGGAAGCACGCGCAACGCCAGCAGCAGCAGCAGCAGCAGCAGCAGCAGCAGCATCTGGGATAATGAAGGGGTTCATTACAGCTCTTGTGATAATCTGGAGGCGACCTGTCACGAACTCTTCTGCTCTTCAGATCGATCCATCGGCCTCATGGCCCCGTAAGACCTGCTGCTGCTGCTGTTGCTGCTGCTGCTGCTGCTGTTGCTGCTGTTGCCGTTGCTGCTGTTGACTTAATTAATATAATAATTGAAATGATTAAAATAATTTAATTATTTACATTATTTAAAGGATTTAAGTTTTTAATCAATATAAATAATCAAATATATAATTATTTGTTTGCTTTAAATGCTGCAATAATAATAATATAAACAACATAAACAGCATAAATAATATAAACAACATAAACAATATAATAAACAGCATAAATAATATACACAACATAAACAATATAACAAACAACATAAATAATATAAACAAAATGAGTACTATATTAAACAAGATAATAAGTAAAGCGGACGTGCGATTGAGGATCGAAAGAAATAGATTTGTTTGCTGTTCTTAGGGATGGTACGGCGGAGATTTGTGTGTCTCTGACGCGGTGTCGACATCTTCATTCTCTCCCTCGCGCTCTTGAAAGCTGCGGCAGGCCTTTTACTCATTATCCTCACGTTTTGTTTGTTTATCTTCAGTCGCCGAAACAAACAAAGAAAGGAGAGTTATTTGATGCCCCTCTGCGAATTGATGCGCAGGGGCTACTGCAGCTTAAAACCAATAATAATAATAATAATAATAATAATAATAATAATAATAATCCTGCTGCAAGTGCTGCTGCAGGGAGTGCTGCTGCAGCGAGTGCGCATGCAGCAGGGGCTCCAGCAGCAGCAGCAGCTGCTGCTGCTGCAGCAGCAGGAGCAGCAGCAGCGGGAAATACGCAGAATAATGCGCAAGCTTCACTTGCTGGTGCAGCAGCAGCAGCAGGGGATCCGCAGCAAGGCACCCCTCCAGGCACAGCAGCAGCAGCAGCAGAAGCAGCCGAAGAAGGAGGAGAAGCAGCAGAAGTTGCAGGCAACAGCACAAGGCCTGGGGTTTCTGCTGCTGCTCCCTGGTCTCGTGTGAAGCAGAAGAAGAAGCTGAGGAACCGCATGCAGCAGCAAGGGCGGCGGCAGCAGCAGCAGCAGCAGCGAGCTGCAGACAATCGCGAGAGCGACATATCTCAGTCTGAGTATTCTGATGAAGAGAAAGCCGCAGCAGCAGCAGCAGCAGCAGAAGCAGCAGCAGGAGATGCAGCAGCAGGAGGATGCGAGGGGGGGGATTGTTGGGGCCCCCCTAGCAGCAGCAACAGCAGCAGCGGCAACAGCAGCAGCAACAGTTGTATGAGCAGCAAAGGCATATCAGGTGTATGCAGCGGGAACGGAAGCAAAGAGAAGTGGTATTCGCTGTTTGCTTTATTTATTAGAGAAGGAGAAAGCAGAGGAGACAGTGCAGCAGCAGCAGCACCTCATTGCTTGCTGCTCAGACCTGATGAAGACGGCCCTTGGTTTAGAGTTGCTGCGGGGAGAGTAGAACGACTTGTTTCTCGCGTAGAGTTTACAGAGTGGAAGTGTCATCGGGATTTCTTTTGCTGCGGTGCTATATATATAGCAGAGGATTATATAGATGCGCTTCAGGCCAGCAGCAGCAGCAGCAGCAGCAGCAGAGAAGCAGCTGCAGCAGACCTCAAACAACTTAATCCTGCACTCTATTACAGCGTACTTCATGAACTCGGCCTCACAGAAACAGACATCAAACAACCCTGGCTGAGACCTCACCAAATGCAGCAGCAACAACTTCGACAAAAACAGCAGCAGCAGCAGCAGCAGCAGCAGCAGCAGGTCAAGCAGCAGGAGCAGCAGGAGAAGGACGAGCGAGACACGCAGCAGGCGCAAACAACGCAAACCGCAGCAACGCAGGAAACTGCTGCAACAGATGCAGCAGCAGCAGATGCAGCAGATGCAACTGCAGAAGAGACCGCGACAGCAGCAGCAGCAGATGCAGCAGCAGAAGCAGCAGAAGCAGCAGCAGGAGAGGGGGGAGACGGCACTGCTGAGCCGATCCCTTCAGCCCCATCTACTGCAGCAGCAGAAGCAGCAGAGGCATCAGAATCTGCAGCACGCGAATCCTCTCTCGCAGCGTCATCACCAGCAGCAGCAGCAGCAGCAGCAGAGCCAGCAGCAGCAGCAGCAGCAGTAGCAGGGAGGCGTTCTATAGTTAACGAGTCGCGGCTGCGTGTCTTCCAGCCTCTGGCTGAGTGGCTGCTGGAGGTGGTGCAGGAGAGGGCAAAGCTCGCTGCAGCAATTGCTTTAGCATCTGAGCAGCAGCAGCAGCAGCTGGACCCTCAGCTGGAGCAGCAGCAGATGCTGCTACAGCAGCAGGGAGGAGTAGAAGGCCTGTCGGAGCAGCCTGCTGCAGGCGAGCAGCAGCAGCAGCAGGAACATAATAGAGAAAGCAAAGCAGCAGCAATACGAGAACTGTGTAGAGTTGAGGAGGAAGAGCTGCTGGTGCTGCAGGAGCTACGTTATGCAATCGCTAGTTTGCTGCTAGATGAATTTATTGATGGCTTCTGCCCCAAACCAGCAGCAGCCGCAGCAGCAGCAGCAGCAGCAGCAGCGGGGGGATCGTATCCCGCAGCCGGAGGCACCAGTGCATCAGAATCTCATTCCCAGTCAGCAGCAGCAGCTGCAGCTGCAGCAGCAGCAGCAGCAGCAGGAGAGCAGCATTCATGGGTTGCTTCATCTCCTCAGTGCTTTGGGCTTTTGAACTGGGAGGGGAAGCTGCTGCTGACAGACGCAGCAAATCTGCTTACAGGGCCTTTGTCAAGGCTGCTAGAGACAGTTGCTTCGCTTGCTAAGGAAGCTGCGGTGTATCTGCAGGCTATTCATATTCGTGCAGCCAGACAGCAGCAGCAGCAGCTGCTCCAGCAGCAGCAGAAACAGCAGCACCAGCTGCAGCAGCAGCAAGGGAAGGAGAAAGACCAGGAAGATGATTCTCCTGCTGCTGCTGCTGCTGCTGCTGCTGCTCCAGGGACGGCGGCGAATAGCCAGCAGCAGTCAGCAGCATCGTCAGCAGCAGCAGCAGCAGCAGCAGCAGCAGATGATGATGATGATGATGATGGGTTAAGTATGCCTGAAGAAGGAGTATTCGGAGGAGAGGCTTCTGCTGTACATCAGGCTGTAGTTGCGCGTTTATACGACCTATGGCGCTGCTGCTGCAGCAGCGGAGTCGATGCAGCAGCAATTTTGTCTTCACCTCAGACTTGTGATTCTCCTGCTTCTGCTTTGCCTTTCTCTCTGGCCTTCAGTGCAGCAGCAGCGGCAGCAGCAGCAGCTGCTGCTGCTGCTGCTGGGGGCGGCGGGAGCGGTGGTGGTGCTGCTGGAGGTGGGGTTTCTGCTGCTGCAGCTCCGACTGCAGGTGCTGCTGTTGCAGCAGCAGCAGCAGCAGCAGCAGCAGGAAGCTTACGCCCTACGCAGCTGTTGCTTGCTTTGTCGCACGCCAGCAGCACTTCTGTTTATATCCCTCTCTGCGGTTTAGACAGCACTTTAAACGTCTTGTCGTCTTTAAGAGCTTCTCTAGGCCCTCTGCCTTCGTTGCAGCAGATGCGGCTGCAGCTAAACGAGAAGCGTGTTGTTACTGCTCACTTGCATCGGCCGCAAGAAGTAATTGCTGCTTATATCTCTCTCTTTGGAGATCAGCAGCAAAAAGAAGTGCTGCAGCAGCAAGCACCTCAGCTCCTCTGCTTGCCCTGCCTTACCCATTCCCTCCGGCAGCCCACCAGCAGCAGCAGCAGCAGCAGCAGCAGCAGCAGCAGCAGGAGAGGAAGGCGTAAGTGCGGCTGTGCGTCTCTTCCTGCAGCAGTCAGCAACGCATTAGCTGCTGCTCTCGCAGTAGCTCTGCGGTGCGGGGGATATGAAGAAATAGAGAGAGAGACAGACACAATTAAAGAGTTGCTGCAGATGCATGCATGTCAGATTACTGCTGCTCTACAGAGAGACGCAGCAAACCTTTGTCTTCCTTCTCTTGACCCCCAAGCAGGTATTTGCTGCAGCACTTGTGCTGCAGCAGCAGAAGAGGCGGAGCAGCAGAACGAGGCTGAAGACGCTGCAGCAGCAGCAGCAGGAGAGACGGAGCAACCAGCGGCAGCAGGGGAAGCCGCAGGCGGTGCCCACAGCAGCAGCAACCGAGTGGATTCTCTGGTGGCTGCAGCAGGAGCAGCAGCAGCAGCAGCAACAGCAGCAGCAGCAGCAGCAACAGGAGGAGGCGGGCGGCGACGTAAGGTTGCTCGAGGGATGAGCCCTTCAAATGGTGCAGGCTTGTCTTTCTCTCCTTTATTAGATAGTCTTTTACCGACTGTTGTCTTTACTCAAGCAGCAGCAGCAACAGCAGATCCGCGTGTGTTTCTGCTGTCTATACACTCTACGCTGCTGCCTCAGAGGCCCTTCGCTGGTAGAGAGTATGGGCCCCCTACTTCTTCGCGGCTGCGTCAGCAGCAGCAGCAGCAGCAGGACCCGCAGCAGCAGGAGTTTGTTCCTGAAAGCCTTTGCAGGGGCTCTCCTGCAGCCGCAGCAGCAGCAGCAGCTGCTGCTGCTGCTGCTGCTGCGGCTGCGGGGTCGGAGGGCACTTGCAACTCCGCCTGTCGCGGAGGAGGCCCGCGATTTGGGGGTCATGGCTATGAGCCGTATAGCAGCAGCAGCAACAACAGCGGAGCAGCAGCAGCCGCAGCTGCTGCTGCTCTGGGTCCCTTCGGCGGTGGTGCGGGGGGTTTGCTTCCGTTTGGCGCTGGAGCAGCAGGAGGTGGTTACCGTAGTGCGGGTGCTGCTGCTGCTGCAGCTGCTGCAGCAGCAGCAGCAGCTGCAGCAGCAGAGGTAGAGCCTGAGCTGCTTGAATTAGGCATTATTGTAGCTGCAGACCTCGCAGGGTTAGAGGGGTTTTGTATAGAAGATAATTTGCTGCCGAAGCATCGACTGCTAATCCGAAGAAGAGATGCAGCAGGGGCTCCTATAACTGTTCGCAGGCTGTATTGTGCTTTAAGACGAGTAATACTATCACAGCTGGGCCCTGCTGCTGCTGCTGCTGCTGCTGCAGCTGCTGGTGGTGGTGCTGGTGGTGGGGGTGTTGCTGCGGCCTTCGATGGCGTAGCCCCCCACAGAAGCACCTACAGCAGCAGCAGCAACAGCAGCAGCAACAGCAGCAGCAGCGGGGATTTATATGGAGGAGAAGACCTGTGGGGTTTTGTTTCTGCTGCTGATGAAGAAGGAGCAGCAGATGATGACAAGCGCTTTGCATATAAACCAACGGCTTTAGACGCTTTCTTTCTCTATGCACTCAAACCCGATACTGATCCTTCGAGGAGAGGTGCTTTATTATATTATTTATTCTATTTATTCTATTTATTCTATTTTATTTATTTATTTTATTTATTTTATTTTGTTTGTTTTGTTGTTTTGTCTGCTTTGGCCGTCGCTTCTTCTGTCTTTTTCTCTTGTCTCAATTTATCTAATTTATTTTTCTTTTTTTAACTTTGTTTATCTCTCTCTCTATTTCTTTTCATTTTCATTTTCTTTTCTTTGCCTTTGTTGGTCTTTGCCTTTGTTTGTCTTTGTCTTTGTTTGTCTGTGTCTTTGTTTGTCTTTGTTTTTGTTTGTTTGTTTTTCATTGTCTCCTCCTCTCTTTGTCTCTGTTTGGCTGTCTTTTTTTATTTTCTTTGATTTCTCGCTTTCTCACTGTGTATTTATTTAGGGTGTATATGCAGTGTATCTTTCATGCAATTCTTGTTCTTATATATATATATATATATATATATTTGCGGTATATACGCAGTTAGTTGTTTATTTCATACAACATACATATAATATATATATATATATATATTTGGGGTGTATCTGCAGGTCGGCGTCGCTTTGCATTTATGCATCCGAGTGATTCATTGGATTCATATATCGACCACAAGCGATTGCTGTTGGATGCAGCAGCACCAGACGTGACAATATTAATAATGGGTGCTCCTCCCCGCAGCAGCAGCAGCAGCAGCAGCAGCAGCGGAGGAGTTGAATTGTTCCCGCTCGAAGATACAAATGAATATCCTCTGCTGCTGTTCAAGTGGTTTTGCCCTGACTCTGTTTCTTTGCTTTGTTTGGGGCCGATAATATGCTCTGCGAAGCAGCAGCTGCAGCAGTATGTGCTGCAGTGGGTGCTGCCGCGTGCTGCAGCAAGTGGGTTCTTAACGGAGATGCAGCAGCAGCAATTTGCTGCTGACCCAGACTCTTTGCTGGTTATGGAGGAATGTCAGCTGAGGACTGTTCAAAATATTCGAAGGTGGTTTTGTGCAATTAAAAAAATAAATAAAAAGACAGGCGATATTATCATTGTACAGCCCAGGGTGTATATTGAGTCGCCAGCAACTGTGAGGCATAGAGAAGCTTCAGCACTTCTTCGTCAAGTATATGCAGCAGAGTGTGCTAATGATAAAAGAGGAGGGGCTCTTCCTGCTCCTTTGCTGCCTCTTGCTGCTCCTGCTGCAGCAGCAGCAGCAGCAGCAAAAGACCCAGCCAGTCCAGCAGCAGCAGCAGCTGCTGCTGCTGCTTCTGCTCCCGGAAGCGGCTTCAGAGGGCTTGCACCAGATGGAACAGTAGGCGCGGGGCTGCTAGCAGGACGAGGACCAGCAGCAGCAGCAGCAGCAGCAGCAGCGGAAGCTGCTGCTGACGATGAAGCAGCAGGAGGTAAGCGCCGGAAGAAGAAAACAAAGAAAGCCCCACAGAGACCTGCAATACCCACAAATAAGAAAAGTGTTATTGCAAAGTTAGCAGAGGACAGCAGAAGAGCAGAGAAAGAAGACGGAGAGAAAACAGAAATAAACGCAAGCAGCGACGCAGCAGCAATTGAAGCAGCAGCAGCAGCAGCAGCAGCAACTGCTGGGCAGACAGATGCAGCAAAGACTGGGGCGGGGTCACCAGCAAATGCGAAGACAAAGGCAGCAGCAGCTGCTGCTGAGCAGGAGGATGCAGCAGGCGATGCAACTAAAGCAGCAGCCGCTAAGGCAGCAGCAGCAAAGTCAGCAGCAGCAGCCACGGCATCAGCAGCAACCGCTGCAGAAGCACAGCCTGGCCGAAGCAAAAAGCAGCAGCAGCAGCAGGCGGCAGCAGAGGCTCGGAGCAGAGCGAAGGAGACGCCTAAAGCTGCCACTGCAGCAGCTGCTGCAACAACTCCCAAGGCCCAAGACAAGAAACCAACAGCAGCAGCAGCCTCTCCAGTTGCTGCCGCAAGCCCGCAGCAACAACTGCGAGCTGCAGCAGCAAAGCCAGCAGCAGCACCAGAGGACGATGCTGCAGCGGATCTCAAGAAGCAGAAGGATAAGCAGCAGCAGCAGAAGCGTGCGGCTGCTGCTGCATCGGACTCCAGCTCTGTGGCACCAGCTGCGGCCACCCCACAGTCTGAACAAGCAGCAGCAACAGCAGCAAAGAAAAGCGCAGCAGCAGCAGCAGCAGGAGCAGCAGCAGCAGCGGGACAAAAAACTCGTGGCACAGAGAGCCAGCGGCGCGGCGCCTCAGCCGTTTCCCCCTCAGCAGCAGCAGCAACAACAGCAGCAGCAGCAACTCCAGCAGCAGCAGCAGCAGGGCCTTCTGGGAGCCCCCAGTCTCCATTGGGCTCTAAAGCAGCGCGGAGTGCTGCGCAGCGTCAGCAGCAGCAGCAGGTTGATTCTGCTGCAGCAGGTGGCGAAGAGTTAGGGGAAGCCTCTGGAGCTTCGTCTCCTCCATCGGACTCCGCAGCAGCAGCAGCAGCAGCAGCAGCAGCAACAGCAGAGCTACCGCATCGGCATTTGCTGCAGCGACAGAGCCTGGAGACGCTGCAGAGGCTGGCAGCAGCACGGGAGGTGCATGAAGAGGCTTTGAAGCTGCTTGCTGCTGAAGTGATTGAGTCGGTCCTGAGCCACATAGCTAAAGAAGCAGCAGCAACTGCTGCTGCTGCTGCTTCTGCACCCTGGCTGCAGGCATGCAGAGGCTCCTCTCCCGCAGCAACTGCAGCAGCAGCAGCAGCAGCAGGTTCTAAGCGCGCAGCGGCCTCTGGATCCCCTTCTTCCGCGTCTGCAGCAGCGCCCGCAGCAGCAGCAGCAACAGCAGCAACTGCAGCAGCAACAGGGAGTGTAAGGACGCCACTAGACAGCCCCGTAGCAGGGGAGGTGCTGCTGCAAGCAGCAGAATTACTCGATAGGCTGAGTGCAACCAGTTTGTCGTCGCAGCAGCGGCCTCTCTTTGCAAAGCAGCTGCAGATACACCTGGAGATGGCGCTGCTGCAGGCTCTAGAGTGCAGCGCAGCAGCAGCAGACGATGCAGCAGCAGCTAATGCAGCAGCAGCAGCAACACAAAAAGGACGCCGCAGCAGCTACAGCGGCATAGCAGCCCCTGGCGGCAGCAGCAGCGCCAAAGGCGCTTCCCCTAGCAGCAGCAGCAGCAGCAGCTTGGAGGGTCTGAGTGCAGCAGACTTAAGGTTTCTTGCCTTTAGGCGTTTGCTTTCACCCAGGGGTTTAGCTGCTTCCGAGCTGTTTGCTGTTTTAGCTGTGGGGCGCAGCGGGCTCATCGTCTCCAGGAAGCTGTTGGCGCTGCACTGCCACGGCTTCTTAGATAGACCTCCTGCTGCAGCAGCAAACAGCAGCAGCAGCAGCAGCGGCAGCAGCAGCAGCAGCGGTGCAAGTGCGGGTAGCAGCGCCGGCGCAAGTGGCAGCAGCAGCAGCAGCAGCAACAGTGCGAGTGCGGGCAGCACCACCAGCAGCAGCAGCAGCAGCAAGAGCAGCAGCAGCAGTCTGAGCAGCAGCTTAAAGGTAGCAGCAGTAGCAAGCATGTGGCTGGTGCTGGGGCCTCGCCACTTATCGCGTCTGGGGGAGTCGCAGCAAGGCCGGCGTTTGTTTGACTCTGTTTCAAAGCGCTTGATTGAATTTTGTTTGCTGCGGCTGCCAGCAGCAGCAAATGCAGCATCTTCATATCCCTGTGTCCCGCTGCTGCTCGCTGCTGACGCTCCTAAAGCCTCAGCAGCAGCAGCAGCAGCAGCAGCAGGCGTTGATGGATTAGTTGCTTGGGCTGTTGCTGTGCTGCTCAAGTGGCTGTACTCTGTGAAGGTAACGCAGCTAACGCTGCCGCGTGTTGCTGCTCTCTCGGGGCCTCTTTCATCTCTTGCTTTGCCTTCTGTTCTTGCTGCTGCATATCCTGCTGCAGCACCACCACCTGCTGCTGCTGCAGCAGCAGTAGAGGCTGCTGCTGCTGCAGCAAGAGCAGCGGGATCGCCTTCACTCCCCAGTGTTGCGGAGGACGCAGCAGCAGATGCAGATGAAGTTGAACGCAAACCAGCAGCAGCAGCAGCAGCAGCGCCGATGTGGGCCCATGTAGCAGAAGGCAGATCTCCTGCAGGACACCGCGTAGCTCCATGGGGGGCGTCTTCTCCTGCTGCAGCAGCAGCAGCAACAGCAGCAGCAACAGCAGCAGGAGCAGCAGACGGTTCGCCACGTCGCGGCGGTGGAGCCGCTACTGCTGCTGCTGGAGGACGTCGGGGTGCATGCAGCAGCAGCAGCACAGACTCTTGTTCTGTTGCTGAGTGGCTAACTGATCGGTGGGAGTCTGACGATGAAGATTTATATAGAGATGCCTCACCTCCTCCTCTGCAAGACGGATTAGAGTCTCAGCAGCAGCTTTCTTCTCGTTCTTCAGCAGCAGCAGCAACAACAACAGCAACAACCCCCACCCCCAGCAGTGCCACCAGCAGCAGCTCCAGCAGCAGCAGCTCTAGCAGCAGCTCTAGCAGCAGCAGCAGCAGGAGGGTGTTTAAGAAGGCTTCTCCCTACGTAATAGCTGAGGGTTTGACTTGGCTGGTAGTCTATAAGCCTGCCTTTTGGCATTGTTCAGGTATTAGCAGGTCTCGAAGTCTGTCTTTAGCTCGGCTTCAAAACGCAGATGATATTGAAGAAGCCCTTGCACATATTACTATTGATGACCTCCTTAATAGCGGCAAAGTCGAGAGCTTTCACCTCTATCTTATGAAAAAGGTAAACAAATACTATTAATTAACTAATTCAATTTATTAATTATATTTATTTATTTATGTATTTGTTCGTTTTTTTGTTTTTTAATGAAACGCAATAGAATATGAGAGCTTTCACCTCCATCTATCAAACAAAAATAAACAAATAATGCAATTAACTCTTTAAATTAATTAATTATTAGTTTTTAAAGAATTTGAATTGTAGTAGCAACACGAAACAGAGCTGCAGCAGAAGCATTCTGCTGCTGCGGATGCAGCTGCTGGTGATAATGACCATATGCATTATACGCTGCTTGTGGTGTTGCTGCTGCTCTTGCTGCTGCTGCTTCTTGCTGCTGCTGCTGCTGCTGCTGCAGTACCCGCGGTTAGAGACAGTTCGGCGTTGGGAGGAGATGGAGTGCGGGCTGTGCCATAGAACAGACCTCGAGACTTCAGGCTCTCTTCTTATTGCTAAGACGAGAAGGTATTCTTTGATTTAAATAAATTTCATTATTTAAATGTTATTCTTATTATATTGAAGTTTATTATTCTTATTGGTTGTTACTGTTATTATTATCTTACTCATCCTGATAGTCTTAATATTGTATTCCTCTTCATAGTGCTATGAGGCTCTCTTCTCATTGCTAAGACGAGAAGATATTCTTTTTATTTAAATAAATAATTGTAAAAATATCACATCATTATAATAATTATAATAGTAATTATTTATTATTATTTTGTGAGATAATATTTGAGCAGTCTAGACGTCTTTCTTTTTTGTTCAAGTTGCATTTTGTTGATTTCTTTTTTGTCAATTTATTATTCTGATAATATATTTATTAAATATTATTTATTTATTCATTTATTTATTTAATGCAGGGCTCGAGAGATAATATTTGAACAATTTAGACGCCGCTCTGTTCATAAGGAGTATTTGCTGCTCTGTCATGGAAGAGTTCCCGAAAAATACGGCAAAATTAATCATCCAATTGCCACCAGGTAATTCTTTATATTCTTTTTATTTTATTCTTTTTATTTTATTATTTTTATTATTTTTATTGTTGTTTTTATTGTTTTTATTGTTTTTGTTGTTTTTATTATTTTTATCCTCGTTCTTCTTGTTTTTCTGCTTTTTCGTTATCTCTAGATGGTTGTACGTTTAGCTAAAGAAAAGCGTAAACAAATAATAATGATAATAAATAAACAAGCATATAGAAATATATATATATATATATATATATATTTATATATTTATATTTATTTATATGATCTTATGTTAATTTGTTTATGTTTGTTTGAAGGGATTTCGATACTTGTCGTTCTAAGAGCCACTTCTCTGCAGTAGTGGGGCCTCATGAAGGCGGCGAAGAGGCATTAACAGAATTTCGTTTATTGAAAGTCTTCAAGCTCCGCCGACCTAATGACCCTAAGATTGTTGCTGCTGTTGCTGCAGCAGCAAGAATGAATGCTGCTGCTACTGCTGGTGGTGGTCCGAACGCGCCACAGCAGCAAAGGGCAGCAGCAGCTAAATCAAACAGCAGCAGCAGCAACAGCAGCAGCAGCAATAGCAGCAGCAGCAAAGAGTTTACTTATAGCCAGGAGTTCAGCTTCTGCCGCGTGAAGATCCATACAGGGAGGACACATCAGATCAGGTTTGTCTTCATTTCTGTTTTTGCTTCTCTATGTGTCTGCTGCTGTTTTATTTATGCTGCTGCTGCTCGCTGCTGCTGCTGCATATCTATTCTGCTATTTACCTGCGTTTTGTTCGTTTAATTAAAATTATCTCTCGTCTGTTTTTATGTTTTTTATGTTTATTTATTTGTTTGTTCTCTTTCATGTTGGTTTGTTAGCGCTGGCTTCACTCCTTTATCACTGATGTTGCTGGTATTGCTGCTGCATGCTGCTGCTGCATGTTGCTGCTGCTGTCGCAGTTTGCATCTGTTGTTGCTACTGCTAGTTTTATTTTTGTGTTGCTGCTGTAGTAGCGTTTGTTTCTGCTGTGGGTTTAATATCCTTATACTCCAACTCCTGCTGCTGCTGATGCTGCTGCTGCTGCTGGTCTTCTTATTCAGGGTACACTTCCAGCACCTGGGTCATCCTTTAGTAGGGGATGCGAAGTATTGCTACAGAGGCCTTGCTGCAGTAGATAGGGTTTGGTGCGGCCGCATGTTTCTTCATTCAAGTTTATTAGTTTTTAACTCTCCCGATACAAACGAAAATAAAGCTGTTACTGCTACATCTCCGCTTGCCCCTGAGTTAAAACATGTAAGAAGATCTTCTTGTCTTTGTTTGCAACATTATCTAACTCACTTCTTTTAAAGAAATACTTCTTCTTGTGTTCGTTCTTAAACCCTAAACCCTAGACGGCTGCACCAGTAGGGAGGGGCTGTATCTTATCTTGCTGTTATATAGTGCTTGTATCTATCTATTTTGTATATTATTTACTATTTGTTGTATCGGGAATATATTAATATGCTTCTGTGTATTTATTTGCATGCTTTTATACAAGCCCAAGGTCTTACATAATATATATATATATATATATATATATATATATATATATATTATGGGCGGGTATGATATACAGTATGTAGTGCAGTAGCAATATATGTTGCTTAGTTATTATATAAAATGCGACAAATGCCGTGATAGAATATATATATATATGCGTATGTATATAAATATATATATATAATTTATAATATATGTTTCCTAAGTAGTATATAATACACTGCTTGATATAATTGCTGTTATGCTGAGTGCAGGCACTGGAGAACGAGTTAATATGCGTAGAGGACTTCACAAGCAGTCGGGATCGGGATCGGGATCGGGATCGGGATCGTGGGGACGATCCCCCGGAGGCTGTCTCAGAGTGCGCCGCTTCCCTTGAAGGGCACCGCGCTGCTGCTGCTGCTGGTGCTGCTGCGCCCAGGGACAGCACTTCTGCTGCAGCAGCTACACCTGCTGCTGCTTCAGCTGCTGCTGCGACCCCTGTAACGCGCAGCGCACCTGCTGCTGCGGCCGGCACTTTTGCTGCTGTTGCTGCTTCCGCTGCCGCAGCAGATTCTGCAGCAGCAGCAGCAAGAGGGGCCGCCCAAGCAGCAAAGCAAAAGGGCGACTCTTCGCCAGCAGCAGCAACAGCTGCTGCTGCTGCGAAGAGCAACTCACCGACACAAGCAGCAACGTCTGAACCGCCTCACGTTGAAACCCCTGCAGCAGCAGCAGCAGCAGCAACTGCAGCAGCACGAGGAGTCGGAGAGTCCTCCGTGCCTCGACGCCAGACTCCAGCCATCAGACCCACTGCAGCAGCAGCAGCAGCAGGGTCGCAGCCTTCTGCAGCCGAAGGTGATCCTCAGAGGCAGCAGCAGCAGGAACAGCAGCAGCAGCAGCCTCCTCTGTCTGAGTGGCAAAAGCAGCAGCGGCGTGCATCTTCTGTCGGCGTGCGTTTCACGTCTGCTGCTGCTGCTGCTGCAGCAGCAGCGGCAGCAGCCGGAGCAGCAGCAACAGCAGCAGATCCTCGAGATGCAGCAGGATCTGAGAGGAACTGGACCTATCGTTCATTTGCTGCGCAGCTGCTTCGACGCCTGGGGCCGAGTGCAGCAGATGCTGCAGCTAACGGAGGTAAATAAGCAAATAGCAGCAAGCTCTTCAATTGTAGTCTCTAAGTTTATATTTTATATTACATATACATATATATATATATATGCATATATATATATGTATATATGCATGTCTGTATTAAATGGCTTGTTGTTGGTACTTATATGCTTTCTGGGTGTGCTACTGCTGCTGCTGCTGCTGCTGCTGCTGTTGGGGTGTGCAGGTGTAGCTGCTGCCTTGGAGGGTTGGCCGTTGCATCGGTCTTCTACCTTTCAGCGACGGGAGGCTCTGTCTTTCTGTCTTGCTGCTGCAGCGCAGCAGCAGCAGCAGCAACAGCAGGCTGTCCTTGCGCTCCTCAGCACCGTCAGACGCTGCCTCTTCCGCTTGTTCCAACTCTGTGGAGCGCGCTGTTGCAGCAGCAGCAGCAGCTGCCGCAGCAGCAGCAGCGACAGCGGATCCAGCATGAGTGGCGGCGAGCGCAGCAACCGCAGCAGCAGAAACAGCAGCAGCAGCAACAACAATTTAGGCACCCCACTGCGGATATCTTTCAAGAAAAGCACGGGGCAGTTGCGGCTGCCGGCTGCGCTGCGAGCAGCAGAAGCAGCAGCAGCAGCAGCAGCAGTTCCTATGCCTGCAGCTCCTCCAGGCTGGCGGCAGCTGCTGCAGATTGCTGCAGCAGCATTATCTAATGAGGTATTATACTGCAGTAGGCCTAGAGGGAGATACGTGCGGCTGCTGCTGCTGCCGTTTGCAGAGGAAGAGCTGCAGCAGCAGCAGCAGCCCCACCACATGCCGCCACGAC
>NW_013550144.1:103766-110976 GCF_000499425.1 Eimeria acervulina | reverse complement strand
TAGTGACTGGAGTTCAGACGTGTGCTCTTCCGATCTGCTGCACTGTGGTCTTGCCTTACCCAGCTGCTCAACTCGGGCTATGGCTGGCGCTGCGTTAGCCGCGCCATCCCGAATGTCCCTGTTGCTGGTGCTGCTGCTTCTGCTGCTGGACACGCAGCAGCAGCAGCAGGTGCAGCAACAGCAGCACGTGGTGCTGCTGCACCTGCAGGAGCAACGGGACCACCTCCACTCAACCAGCCGACCTTCCTTCCTAAAGCCCTGAGCAGCTATACGCCGGCGTTGTTGCCTGCTGCTGCTGCGCGGTTGCTGGCCCCTCACTTGCAGCCGCAGCAGCAGCAGCAGCAGCAGCATATGCTCTACGTGCAGCAGCAGCAGCTCCTGATGCAGCTCTGCGGAGGCCGCGGGTTACCCAGCAGTCGGGAGGACTCGCGTTTCTTGCAGCAGCAACAGCAACAGCAACAGCAGCAGCAGGTAGGGTACTTGACTCGCATGCAGCAGCAGCAGCAGCAGCAGCAGCGTCTGCAAGAAGAGCAGCAGCAGCACTCTTCGTTGCACGGGAAGCCGCAGCAGCACCAGGGGCAGCAGCTGCCTCTGCCTTTGCCTCCGCATCCGCATCAGAAGCAGCAGCAGCAGCAGCAGCAGCAGCAGCAGCAGCAAGTGCGCCCCTCTGCCTATGCCTATTCTCGTCAAGCCAGCCCCGCCAGCCGTCGTTCGTGGTCCGCCAGTCTTTGGGCAAACACAAATTTGCCTCTCAGCCGCCCGGAACAACCGCAACTCCCAGTAAGTAGCTAGCTAGCTAGCTAGCTAGCTAACTACAAACCTGCTCAGCTAGGCAGCTAGCCAAGCAGCTAGCTAGATAGATAGCTGGAGGCGGGGAATGGGAGCTAATAGTTTCGTTGCTGCACATGGGTTCGAGTGGAAAAGAAGAATCATTTGCAACAAAACAGCAGCAGCAGCAACAGCAACAGCAGCAGCAGCAGCAGGAGCAGAGTGTTTGTGGGGTGGTTTGTATGTGCGGTTGCAGGCGTCTCAGTTTATGTTTCTGTTCGAGTCGGAGGCGGCTGAAGGTGCTGCAGCTGCATGCAGCAGCGAGGTTAAGGAAGAAGAATTAAGTGGCTTCTTAGATTTGTCTTTCTTAGCTGGCAGCACTCCTGTTGTCTGCAGCAGCAACTGCAGCTCCCAGCAGCAGCAGCAGCAGCAGCAGCAGCAGCCGGGTGCAGTCGACATCCTGCCGGTCTCTCCGCATGACCTTCACCCGCAGCAGCGGCAACAAAGGCTCTCACCCCCACGTAGACCTACCCCGCAGCAGCAGCAGCAGCAACAACAGCAGCAGCAGCAGCAACAGGTCTTGCGAATGACAGACAGGGCTGCAGCAGTAGAAGCCTTGCGGCATCAGCAGGCTGCAGCTGCAGCTGCTGCTGTTCTCAACAGCCCCATCCGGTTGCCTCCTCTGAGACAGCAGTCTGACGTTGAGGACGACCTGCAGCAGCAGCAGCAGCAGCAGCAGCAACAGCAGCAGCACCAGGGGACACTAATCAATGGCAAGTGGTGTGTTTGCATGGAAGTGCCGCCGCCTCCTTCAGCCCCTCTTCCTTCTCCTCATTTGCTGCTGCTGCATCAGCGCCAAGCTGCTGCTGCCCTTGCAGAGCAGCAGCAGCAGCAACAGCAGCAGCAGCAGCAGCAAGGCATGATGCCACCTGTCGGGGAGCCGCGCTTCCGTGAAGAGCCTATGGGGCATATGGGTGGTGGTCTCTCTCCTTTGCCTCTTGCTGCTGCGAGTTGCTTCAGTGGGGAAGGGCCTTTGCTGCAGCCCTCTGCTGCTGCTGCTGCTGCCGCCGGTGCAGCTGCTGCCGGTGCTGCTGCGCAGGTATACGCCTCCCTCAACAGGCAGCAACTCCCAGCAGCAGCGCTGCACGCAGATCAGGACATGCTTAAGGCCCACAGCAGCAGCAGCAGCAGCAGCAACAGGCTGGCACATTTGTACCTAGAGCAGCAGAAAGCTGCGGCAGCAGCCTCCCGCGGAGTTGCTGCAGCCGATGCAGCCCTTAGCAGCAGCAGCAGCAGCAGCAGTAGGCCATCAGCGGATAGACTGCTAGTGGCGCCTGGAGCGGCTGCAGCAGCAGCAGCAAATTCCCTTTTAGAGAATGACTCAAGAGCAGCAGAGCTGCAGCAACACCCGAGTGCAGCAGGTGCCTGGGCAGACCCACGCACTGGACAGCAGCAGCCTCCCTATGGTAGGCAATAGTAGCTACAGCAGCAAATGCAGCAGCAGCAGAAGCAGCAGCAGCAGCAGGTGCTGCTGCTGCTGCAACTGACGCAAGCGAGTTTGTGAACGAATTGGCCTGGTGATGGGACATTTTTATTTTTGTTGTTTTCTCCATTTGCTGCCTTGAGATCGTCGCCGCTGCTGCTGTTGCTGCTGCTGCTGTTGTTGCTGCTGCTGCTGTTACTGCTGCCGATGCTATTGCTGCTTCTGCTTATAGTTTATGCTGCTGCTGCAGTCAGATGATACTTCCTGAGCCACCGAGGCTGTCGCAGTGTCCTCGGTGAGGTGTACGTACACCGCAGTGCACTGCAGCAGCTGGAGCTGTGGATGGGCTGGCCTTTGATAATTTATCTGCATCAGGAACCAGGGAGCTGCAGCAGCAGCAGCAACCGCTGCTGCTGCTGCAGCTCTAAATCGGCAAGCAGCTGCACCAGCGGGCGTTCAAATGGGGTGTATGCACACCACAGTTTTCGCCTTCGCAGTCCTGGGGGAGATTACAAAATGCACTTCAGCCTCCTACAGGTAGCTACTTGGCTAGCTGCCTGGCTAGCTAGCATCTGGCTAGCCACTTGGCTAGCTGCCTGGCTAGCTACTTCAGTGGCTATCTTTTAGCTCCTTGGCTAGCTGTGCGGCTAGCTAGCTATTTGTTTAGAGGAGTCTACCAGCTCTTCAGCCTCAGTTTTAGCTGTACGCACACCTCAGAGCCCCAGCATTGGGGTAATATACGCGGAACGTCGTCAATCTAAACGAATGGCTTCCTCTCCCCTCTGCTGCATGGAGTGTATGCATACACTACATAGATGTATTAGATAAATATTATATATAGTACATGCATGTATAGTGTATATATATATATATATATATACATGTATATGTACTGTACATAGAGGTTGCTGCGTGAGGTCTGCGTACACCTCAAAGGCGTGCGTTGCACAGAGGCTGAGGAGAAACAAAGGGCGGAGTTTACAGCCACAACATCCAACTCGCTAGCCGGCCTGCAGCTAACTAGCTGGGAGCAAATGGCTGGCTGGGCACTAGCTAGCTAGGTGGCTACTACTGGCTAGCTAGCTAGCTAGCTAGCTAGTTGTAGCTAGAGAGAGCGCAACTCCAAGCAGTCCGATATACGAGGGAGCAACACATCTAGCGGCTGTACGGGCCTTTGTCGAACCGGTAGCTAGCTAGCTAGCTGGCTAGCTAGCTAGCTACATATATACATATACATATATACACGGTGCGTGCCTTATTTAGCCTGAGCTGCGCTTGAGTGCACGCAAAAAGAAGTGCATTAAATAGGGCCGCCTTGTAGTTGAAAAAGAAGTGGATAATCTCTCAAAAAAGAACATATATATATAAATATATATAAAAAATATACATTATATATATTACATATATAATATATATTACATATATTTATATACATATATAATATATATATTATATATATCACTAAGACCTCTTAGCAGAAGGAAAGATAAGGTGATTGCGCGTATCTGTCTTAAAAAACTGGAGGAGAGGAGCAGGTATTTCTTCGGGTCTGAAGAGGCACTTCAAACCACCGCGGCCCTCAACGCCAGCCAACTGAAAGTGAGACCCGTTCTGCAGCAGCAGCAGTAGCAGCAGCAGCAGTAGCAGTAGTTGTAGTTGTTGTTGTTGTAGCAGCAGCAACAGCAAAGAACAAAAGCAACAGCAATCGACAGAAAATGAGCAAGATCAGCAGCAGCAGCAACGACATGAATTGAAATAGGTGTAGATACAGGTGCAGCAACATCCAGAAAAAGCAGCAGCAGCAGCAGAAGGAGAGCAGCAGCAGCGGAGCAGCAGCAGCAGGGCAGCAGCAGCAGAATGAAGAAGAAGCAGAAGATATTTATATATTTGCTGCATATAGGCACATATGCACTAACATTGATACAAAAAATATATTTATATGTATATATAGATATATATATAAACCATCATTATAATAAATAAGCATACATATACAGATATACTTATTCATACATAAATATATATATATATATATACATATATATATATATATATATAAAGATATATAAATAAAGACAAGTAAAATAATCAATAATAAAGAAAGTGAATGCATAAAATAGGCTAACCACGAAGTAGAGGAAGATGTATTTGCTTCTGGGTTTAACATTGCAGCCCGTTGGGTAAATTGCTCCATTTGAGTCATTTAAAACAATAATACCGACATCTAATGCCTCTTCTAGAGCGCAGATATCCGCAGCTGCATGCACAACAAACTAAACACACGCGTTTGCTGCTGTTCATGCTGCTCCTAATGCTACTCCTAATGCTGCTGTTGCTGTGCAGCAACAGAGAGGAGAAGAGTAGAGACAGAAAAGAAGACAAAAGGAGAACAGAGACGAATGTAGAAAGTAAAAAAGGATAAAAGAAAGACAAGGAGAGACAAAGAGAAAGACATTGAGAGACAGACAGAGACAATAGCAGGCAGCAGGAGATAGAAAGAAAGAAAGAGATGAATGAAGACAAAGAGAGACAGAAAAAGAAGCAGAGAGAGATAGAGTAAAGGAGACAGAAAGAAGCTAAGATAGATAGAGAAAGAGACTGAAGGAAGACAGAAAAACCACAAAAAGAGAAGAAGATGAAAGAGACGGAGATAGAAACAGACGAAGCAGAAGAAAGAGACAAAGAAACAAATAATGATAAAGAGACAGAGAAAAAGAGACAAAGAGAAATAAACAAAGAGAAAGAGACGAAGAAAGAGACAAAGAAATAAATAAAAAAGTAAACAGAGAAAAAGAGACAAAGAAAGAGACAAAGAAAGAGAAGAAGAAGAAAGAAGAGACAGAAAGGAGACAGCTCGCGCTGTACCTGTCCCCCAGTGATTATTGCCTGGCTGCTTCAACTCATGGTAAACAGCCTTTGCTTTTCCTTGAGGTGTACGTACATCAAAGTAAGCACCTGTAAGAAAATAAACAAACAAAGACAGACAATAATAGAGAGCAGATAAAAAGAATAACAGTGAACATTAAAAAAAGAAGGAGAAAGAAAACAGAGACAAACAAAACGACATGCATGAGAGACTAACACAGAAAAAAGAGACAGCAACGGCTTTGTCCTGATGCTGAGTTATGTATATATTTTTATATTTTATTATTAAAACAATTAAAAATTTAGTAATACAAATAAAAGCGGCAAGCAGTAAATAAAGACAAATATCAACAAAAAAATAACACACGAACAAACAACAAAACAAACACTATAACGCATCCATATATATATATATATATATATATATGTATATTTATATAGACACATATATATAGACAAAGAAAATATACATATATATATATATATATGGGATTGTAGTGGAGAGACAGAGACAGCAAAAAGAAGTCAATAAAACAATAAAACCAACAAACAAAGACAGAAAAAAAAGCATTAAAGAGAACAGTAATGCATAAAACAACAAAATAAATAATAAAATAAAAACAAAGACAGGCAATAGCTGTACTAAAGACAATATGCAAATACATAATAAGCATCGATAGAGCAAAGTAAAAGACAAGGAAGAAGCAGCAAAGACAGGAGAAGGCATACAAAAAGACAAAAAGTTTACTGAAAGAGCATGTGTATAAACGAAGCAAAACAACAGCACAAAAAAAATAAATACAATAAATAAAATAAAATAAAATAAATGAAGTAAATAAAATAAATGAAGTAAATAAAATAAGTAAAATAAATAATATATAATACCGGCGTTTGATATATAAATGTCTGATGAATTTAAAACTGCTGAAGGAGACCAATGGTCACCCCAGTCTCCTGTCTCCTCCAACACAGACAACAGACGCAGACGCTCCATAAACTCCTCTTCATCTCCTTTCTCAAACTCTGCAGCATTCATAACATTGATTATTTAATATTAATTCATTATTAATTATTGATCAATCAATTACTTAATATTAGTCAATTAATATTAATTAATAGTTATTAATCAATCAATTAATTAATATTAATTAATTAATATTAATTAATTATTAATTATTAATCAATCAATCAATTAATATTAATCAATTAATATTAATTAATAATTATTAATTAGTTAATACTAGTCAAGTAATATTAATTAATTAATTCATTGATTCACTCATTAAATAATTAATTAATCAAATGGTCACCTAATTCATAAAATTAATTAATTAATTAATTAATTAATTAATAAGTTCATAGATGAATAATTTAGTTAATTAATATATAAGTAAATAAATAGAAATTAAGTAATTAATTCGTAAATAAATTAATCTATAAATAAAAGAATTAATTCATTCATTAATAAATAAATGAACGAATAAACAAACATATAAATAAACAAATTAATTAATTAATTAATTAATTAATTAATAATTTGAGCGAAGAAAGCAAACAAATGAAGAAATACGAGTAGCAGAAAGCTTAAAAAACGAAACAGAGACAAAAAGCAGAAAAGACAGACAAAACAAAGAAAACAAATAAATAAAACAAAGAAATATATAAATAAATAAATAAACAGCAAACAAGGAAAAGAAACAGAAGGTAAAGCAATTAATAAATAAATCGAAAGGAAAAACACAAAATAAACAAAGACAAGCATTAAAATATGAGAACAAAAGAACAGAGACAGAAACACATAAAGAGAGAAGGAGACAAATATATAAACAAAAGAAGAGACAGACAAACATAAAAACAAAGCGTAGGAGAGAGACACACGAAGAAATATATAAACAAAGGGAGAGACAGACAACCATAGAAACAAAAACTATGAAAGAGACAGAGAAGCAAATGGATAAACAAAGACAAAGAAAAAGACAAAGACAGAGAGACAAAGGAAAAGACATAGAGAGACAAACAGACAAAGAAAGAGACAGAGAGAGAGAGAGAGAGAGAGAGACAGAGAGAGAGAGAGAGAGAGAGAGAGAGAGAGAC
>NW_013550144.1:49558-103666 GCF_000499425.1 Eimeria acervulina | reverse complement strand
GAGAGAGACAGAGAGAGAGAGAGAGAGAGAGAGAGAGAGAGAGACAGAGACAGAGAGAGACAGAGAGAGAGAGAGACAGAGAGAGAGAGAGACAGAGAGAGAGAGAGACAGAGAGACAGAGAGACAGAGAGACAGAGAGACAGAGAAAAACAAAGAGAGAGACAGCAAGAGGCAATGATAAAGAGAGAATCAAAGACACTGCTTTGGACTGCTGCAGCAGCAAACGAAAAAAAGCAAAATCTCTTCTTACAACAATACCCTAATAGATTAAAGAGTTGAATTATTATTAAGAAAATGAAGACTAAATTTAATATTTAATGCAGTTAAATATATAAATGCAGCATACTCTCCGCTAGCCCCGCCACCTTAAGTGCAGCAATATCTCTCAGTCGTTGGGCATCGACATTACTTCCTTCTTCGCGTAAAGCCAAAGCAACAGACAAAAACAAACAGTCTCCACCCCCACCAGCATCCTGCAGAAGCAGCAGCAGCAGCAGCAGCAGCAGAAGCAGGTGCAGCAGGCGCAGCAGCAGCAGGTGCAGAAACGCCAGTGATGCAGCACCATCAGGTGCAACAGCAGCGGCAAGTGCAGGAACAGCAGGTGCAGAAGCAGCAGTGATACAGCAGCAATAGCAGCAGCAGGTGCAAAAGCAGATGCAGCAGCAGCAGGTGCAGAAACAGCAGTGATGCAGCAGCAGCAGCAGCAAAAAAACGAGTATCAAAGGGGGTGCAGGGCGAGGCGAGAAGGGAAACAGCAAATAATAATAATAATATACAACCTAACACTACTTCTTATAATTATTAGTAACCTGCTGCTGCTGATGCTGTTGCTGCTGCTTATGTTGCTGTTGTTGCCGCCTACAATTCTTTTCATTTGCATTTGTTGCTGCTGCAGCCGTTTAGTCCAGAGGGGCCCCAGCGGCAACGCCGGTTTCTGTTTTGCTGCTGCTGCAGCAGCAGCAGCAAAGAGCCCCCTTGTGTACATACACCCGAAAAGGCTAGCAGGAAGACGTCGTGCAAATAAACTAGCGCGGGCCGACTGCTGCTGCTGCTGCTGCTGCTGCTGCATCGAATGGAAACGCACGCCCTGATGCACTTGCTGCTGCTGCTTCTGCTGCTGCTGCTGCAAACGACGCACTGCCGCTCTCCGTCGCCAGAGGCCTTCAGCAGCAGCAAGACGAGAGCGAGTTGCCCCAACGTAGCTGCCCGCTGCTGCTGCGGCTGCTGCTGCTGTTGATGATGCTGGTGCTGCAGCAACGCCTAAGGCCTTCAGCAAATTCTCCCTCCCTCCAGGCGCCACATTTGTTGTTGCTGCTGCTGACTGCCAGGACTCATTAGGGCTTAAACTCAGTGTGCCCGTAGCAACAGCAGCAAGAGCAGCAGCAGCTGCTGCTGCTGATGCTGCTGCATTTGTTGCTGCCCGCGGCATGCTGCTGCTGCTGCTGCTGCTCCCGCCGCTGCTGCAGTTGCTGCTAATTGCTAGCCCTCCTGCGCCCAAGGAAGCCTCAGGCAAAAAAGTATTCACTGGAGTCGCAGCAGCAGCAACAGCAGCAGCAACTCGAAGAGCACCAGGGGCAACTAAACACGCCATTAGCCAGCAGCCCGCCGCTAGAAACCAGCGGCGGGACAACTGCATTTTGCAGCTCTTCTTGCTCTTGCTGCTGCTGCTGCTGCTGCTGCTACTACTAATAGTACCTGCGATGCAGCACTCAGTGTCACCTGTTGCTGCTGCTGCCGCTGCTACGATCTCCACGAGTCGGGAAGACTCTGAATGCCTGGGAGTCCATACTGCTGCTGCGGCTGTTGCATGCGCCGCTGCTGCTGCTGCTGCTGCTGCTGCTTAGTGGGGGGGAGCGGGCAGCTCGAGCCACGAAATGGACAGCGGAAAGCACCAGTGGAGGCCCCGCTGCGAGTGCTCCTGCTGCTGCTGCTGTTGCTACTGGTGCTGCTGCTTCAGTCGCTGCTGCCACTGCTGCTGCTGCTGCTGCTGTAGCACGAAATCCGGGATAGTGGAAGCAGCAGCTGCAGCTGTAGCAGCAGCAACAGCCGCCTGGCGTGAGCCCTGAACAACCCAATGACTAAATTATGTAAAATTAAAGGAATAAAATACTACAAACAGACACAAAAAAGTAGCAGAATCTTGCTGCTGCAGCGCTATGTGCTGAATGCCCAGCACGAACTCGCATGCAGCAGCATCAGCAACAGCAGCAGCAGCAGCTGCTGCTGCTGCTGCTTTAAGTTGCTGCCTCAGCTTCTCTGTAGTCCTCTCTCCAATGAAGTCTAAACAACGTCTTCCTAACTATTTTTATTGCTGTATTCCCGAACTTCCCTAGTTATTTTTTCTCTGCAGCGCCGCTACACCTCAACATAGCTGCAGCGAGAAGCAGCAGACAACTTCGAGGCAGCTGTTGCTGAAGCAGCAACAGCAGCAGCAACGGCGACAACAGCAGCAGCAACTGCTGTTGCTGCTGCTGTTGCTGCTGCTGTTGCTGCTGCTGCTGCTACCACCATCAGGTTGAGGCTGCGCGGGAGGAGCAGCAGCTTCTGTACTGGCAGCAACTGCAACAGCAAATACAGCAGTAGCAGCAGCAGCATCGCCGTTAGGAACGAAGCCACCTCTCCCCTGGGTGCCAACTGCGCCTCTGTGGGGTGTACGTACACCTCAATGATGCTCCGTTGTGGTATCCCCGCGCGACTTCCTCGGTTCTTATTCCTAAAAAGCAGCGGGATCTGCTGCTGCTGCTACCAGCAGCAGCAGCAGCAGCACATCTGCACGTACATTTCCCCTTTCACTGCAGCAGCTGCAGTCAATTCTGCTGTTGCTGCAGCCAGCGATGTTCGCGCAGCAGCGGCAGTCGCCTGCGGGGTCACCGGCAGCAGCAGGAGAAGCCGCAGCAACAGCAGCAGCAGTAACAGCAGCAGCACCACCAGCAGCAGCAGAAGCAGTGTTAAATCAATTTTTGAGTGTTCCTACGGATTTAAGGGAACACTTCCTTTGAGCGGTTTCGCAACCAACCAGCCTGGGCGCGCCAGCAGAAGTTTTGCTGCAGCTGACGCCGCCTGCAGCAGTAGATACAACAGCAGCACCAGCAGCTGCTGTAGCACGGGCACTAGCAGCTACACCACTTACGCCAGCCGTAGCATAAGCAGCACGGACAGCAGCAGCAGCAACAACAGCAGCAGCAGCAACAACAGCAACAGCAGCAGCAGCAGCAGCGTTAACAGCACCATGCTGAGTGGTTTGATTGGAAAGGAGATATTTTGGGGGGCGCAAATTCGCCAGCGAAATTTAAACACAAAAATCCCTTTCAAAGTACACCGCACAGGTCTGCAGCAGCAGCAGCAGCAGTAGCAGCAGCAACAGCAGTAGCAGCAGCAGCGGCAACAGCGTGAACAGAAACAGCAGTAGAAAAGTGGATACAGGGGTAGCAGCACCAGGAGCACCATCACCAGCATCATCCCCCGCAGAAGCAGCAGATCCAGCAGCAGCAGAGCCACCAACAGCAGCAGCAGCAACAGCAGCAGCAGCAGCAGCAGCCGAGCCAGCAGCAGCAGGATCAGCAGCAAGAGGTATGATTGCGTTTCGTGTGTCTGCTTGCAGCATCAGGAAATATTCCGGTGTATTTTGTTTGGGGATTAAAAAAAAACAAACTGCAAACCGTCGTACGTAAAGTCAGCGGTAATAGACAAGTGAGACAAAACAATAAAAGAAATATATCAATAATTAATTAATTATTTATTTAATTATTTAATTAATTAATTAATTAGTAGAAACTAGTAGTGGTGGGAGATCAATAATAATAGCAAATATGCATAATATATATGTATATATATGTGTGCATATACAGACAGAAAGACAAGAATATATTAAATGTATACAAAATATAATTAAAAAGGAGACAGACAGAAACGGAGACAGATGTTGATGTTAAAGGAGGAAAGTATATTTAATCTTTATTCGCGTTATTTTATTTATTTTTTTGTATTTGCTTGCAGGCTTTCGTTGATGAGCTTCGTATTCTTTGCAATTGTCCTGTCTGGGAAGGAGACAGTTGTATTTACATCTCCGGCAACAAAAAGGCCATAGTCAAGCAGGTGCATATACACCTGAAGTCGCACACACTCCAACAGGCTGCAGCAGACAGAATAGCAGCAATACCAACAATTACAACAAAACCACCAGCAGCAGCAACAATAGCAGCAGCAACAGCACCGGCAGAAGCACCATCAACAAAGTACTTTCGTTCTTCCCGACAATAATTAGTTTCACATCATCTATGCTGCTGCGGCTTCAGTTGCTGTTGTTGCTGCTGCTGCTGTTGCTGCTGCTCTGTGCGTCTGCAGTGGCTAGAGGAGCTTGGCTTCTAGGGGAGCATTTGAGGTACTGCGCAGCTAGGTTTAGCTAGCTGCTGCTGTCGCTAGCTGTAGCTAGCGGCTGCTGCACCTAGCCGTAGCTAGCTGCAGCAGAAGCAATTGCACGGAGTGAGTTGCAGTCCTGCAGCTGCGGGAGAACAGGTTGTTTGTTCTGTCCTTGATTTGTTTTGTTTTTTCTCTTTTTTTATGCACACAAGAACCTGTGGCGTTCCGCGCAGCCACCCGATTTATGTTTCTTGTTTGTTGCTGAGGAAGCAACAAGAGAATTACTTTCTGTTTGTAATAAAGCCTTCTCGAGGTTTTTGGCCGAAAGGATGTAGCCTACTTAATTGGGATTTTAAATCTGCGCAAGCGACTGTACATACACCGCAAACCTGCAGAAAACACTCGCTATAACGGCAAACTAACTATCGAGCTAGCTTGCTAGATAGCTCGTCGGCTAGCCAGTTAGCCAGTGTGAATGTTTGCTTAGGTCTCTGTCCCCCTTTCAACGGATTCATAAAGGTCTGTTTATCTGCTAAGCTACGCCCTCAATGAACATCCATTTTGCGAAGCATGCGTCATGTACACATTCACTGCCGCCTGCAAGGTAGTAGTATACCAACTCGAATAGTTTCTTCTCCCAGAATGTTATTAGTGACTTATATTCCCTTCATTACTTTCTACTTCATGTGTTAGTCGAGTGAAACAACTGGAAAAAAGTTGTACGGAGCTCCTCCTTTTACCCTCTACGCTGCTCTGTTGTTCGGATTGGCCTCTAAGCAACAGGGTAACCATGAGAAGCTGAGCAAATGCATGAACATGAACATTCTCAAATTATGTATAATGCATGCACCTGCTCCTCCCTAAGTGTTCGCTGGCAAGTTGAATTGGGGGGTCTCGTAACCACTGTTGCTGTGGTGGCTTTGGATATGAACACAGGATATGAACACAGGGTTGAAAAGCATTTGTAGTGCGGCAGGGGTCCACAATGATACCTGCGTTTAAGCATATTTTGAAGGTTTCCTTAGAGGGCACTGCTCGATACCACTATGCGTTACATACGCAAGAAGTATGCATGACTCACACGAAAGCCTCCAATTGTAGAGAAGCAAATCTGGTTTGTTTACTTTCATCGCCGATGAGGGGTACGAAGAGACCGATGTCGAACGGTCTTCCCAGCCACTGCAGGTGCTACAACTGCACACTTTAGAGCACTGCCAATAGTATTAAATACGTGGTGCAGTGTTGAAGAGATGCGCTGTAGCCCTCTAGGAAATTGTGCCTGTCGATTGGCACTTCTCTTACCGTCATTTGTGCTTCAGCGAGATAAGCTAGAAACTAAGATTCAGCAGAATAGAACTTAGTGGTATAGCTGTGTACTCGCACTTAAAGGTTGAAGGTGAAACGGTTGATGCTGCAGTGAATAACTCGGTGCAGCAAACGGCACGGATGCCGACAGGCTCAAAGGCCTGCTTCCGCTAAGGCGGCAAAATCCAAAGAATATCATAATAAGGGGCCGTACCGAAAATTCGCACACACTATGAGGCGTCAGCGCCTATAATATGAGCATACGGCCTCTGACTGCTTTTGTACACGAGAAGGGAGATGGTGGAAACAACCTGACGAGTTTCAAAGAAAGCCTCAACAAAGCTTAACGGTGTTGCCTCACCTATGATGAAGAATAAACTCCCAAACATAAACGTAACGAAGCTACAACATGGTCACAAAACAAAAACTGTGCAGGCTGCAGCTTCGGGTACACCTGCGCCACCTTCAGTAGGCATGAGTTCAGCAGGCATGTCAAGCCCTCCGAAGAAACCGGCCGAGGTAAACCATCTCTGATATATACAGCCTGTAGCGATTGGGCGGGAGATGTCGCAAGAGCAGTCTCTACCCCTTTGGGTGGCGAAACACGCAGAAGGAATAGTCGGCGATAAAAAGTGTGCATGTCTCGCAACCATGCACTGACAGAGATTTACGGTCATGCCTGGCCTTCACCAGAAGAATCAGTTCGCTGCCGTCCTTGCAGAAGAAGAAGTTGCCTTTGTAACTGCTGTAAACGGAGCAAACGTTCCCTCAAGCGTTGCTGCTCGGACTCACCCTGCTGCGCTTGTTGCACTCTGTCCGGCAGAAGTTGCTGTTGCAGCGGTCCTTGCGGTTGGCTACTGCTTGCTGGCTGCTGAATTGGCGGCACTCCTCCCGACGGCTGTTGCAAGCCCCTTAAAGAAGCCTGGAATCGCTGCCGTCTTAGCAGCTCCTGCAGCTGGCGCTCCAGTTGCTGTTCTATTCCTGGAGTTGCAACAGCTTGAGGAACGGATGTAGCCTGTGGTTGGGTAGTACGAAGTAGCGCACGCTGCTCCACTAATCCAGGATTTCCTTCACCACCGCTGACTGCTGGTGGCGGCCATCTCCCCTGTGAAGATCGCAACGCTGGTGCAGATCGCTCCTGGTGCAGCAGCTGCTGTTGCACCTGTTGCTGGAGCTGCTCTTGCAGTTGCTGTTGTAGGCGAAGTTGCAGTTGCTGCTGCAACTGCAGTTGCTGTTGCAGCTGTAGCTGCTGTTGCAACTGGTGCTGCAAAAGCGGTTGAGGCGTTGGAATGCCACTGACTCTTCCGGTTTGCCAGTATTCCTGCTGCCGCTGCTGCTGCTGTTGCTGTTGCTCCCGTAGGGCCTGTAGTAGTTGCCAGAGTGAGCGAAGGGCAGCGGCGCTTGCCGCCGGTTGCCTCCCTTGCGACGCAGCAGACGAGACTGGAGGAGCAAAATACTGCGCCGAAATGGGAGAAGGCAGCTGCGCACCAAGGGGCCCCTGGGACTCCTCAAGTGCAGATGCTGCTGCGGTGCTTGGTGCCCCCGCTTCTTTATGATGGAGAGCTTCAGCAATACGCTGCTGCGCGTCGGCAGCATTCTCTTGGCGTGGACTCGTATTCGGTTGCCTGTAGCTCTGATGAGCCTGAAGCCTCGCCGCGTGCAGCGAAGCTTGCTGACGAGAATGCTGCATGCTGGAAGCCTTTGCATCCACTACGTCTCTAGATGCTGTGCGGAGTTGTTGAGGCCGCCGCCTCCTCGAGGGTCTTACAAGCCGACTCATCCACGCCGGTTCACCTTGATAGAGGGCCTCTATTTCTGCTTGTGTCGAGCTAACGTGAGGTGCCAGACAGCTAAAACGGCGTCTCCGCCGGGCTGCAGCCGTACGTTTGTGCTTCCCAAACACCAGAAGACCTCTAAGAGCAGCCACTGCATCCATGCGAGCCGATCGTACACATAGGCAGTGGCCGTCCTTTAATGCAGCTTCAGCTTTGCAGCTGCACAAGCCTTTTCTGTCCGCGCTGCAGCAGCCTCCGTCGCCCTGTCGCGCTTCTTCACGGGAAAGCTCACTCTTTCGGTTACAACAGCAGCCACGTGCAGAATGATGCAAGTGCTGCAACACTGAGACGCTCAGGGGCAAGGCGGAGTCATCCGTTGCTTGGACGTGAGACAGCAAGCTCAGGGCTTTGGCAAATCTGGGTGTCTGCGCAGCAACAGCAAAAGGATCCATAGAACGATCTGCTTCTTCCCCCGATGAAGGCTCATCTTCGTCTTTCTCCCCCGAATCAGCGCGGTCAGCTTGCATTTGCTCCGAGGCTGGCATGGCCGTCGGCGCGCGATCTGAATCAGCTTCGGTGATTCCTGTAGCTGCATCATGACCTGCAGGCTTTTCAGCAACTGCAGAGGCGCGCGTGCGGCGAGTGAGCTCCTCGTCCCCTCCAGACTGAGAAGGCTGTCCTTCTCTGCCTGTTGCAGAGGTGCCAGTTGTTGATGCGTGGCTGTCACGCTGCCCGGTGGCATCGGCAGTGCCCCCGTCCCTATTCGCCTGCGTTCCCTGCCCCGAAGACCCTCTGCTTTTTGAGGGTGAGCATGAATGAATTGCACGCCTGGCCGCAGGTGGCACTTGCTTGTGTTTGGAAAGGTTCTGTACTCTCACATCTGAGTGCTCCATAGATTCTGAAGCCTCCTGGTTCAGATGTTCACGGCAGGCAGCTCTCGAGCGCATGCGCAGCTTTCTGCGGTTCGCTGCCGCCCAAGACTTCGTCCTCATAGTTTGCAGGTCTTCCAATCGCCTGCACAGTTGCCTAGTCCGAGCAAGAAGGCTTCGAGCTTTGTCAACGAACAGCCGCTTTAGTGCAGCCATCTGCAAATCTTCACACGCTGCCAGCTGTCGTTGGGCCTGGCGCGCAGTCCTCTCCTCGGTTCCTTGCTCTGCTAGGCGCTCCACCGACTCCACGATGTAATGCAGCATATCCCCGCCAAATTCTCTATTCTTCGTGAGCCCGTCAACGCCGTTCACACCAGCACTGCCCGCTGACTGCTCTGCGGGTTCCTGTTGTCCATTGCCATTTTGCAGACGACGCTGCTCCTGCGCGTTTTCTCCATCTTGTTGGCGCCGGTCTGATCCACAGTGCTGACTTTTCTGGCATTCTCTGAAAGCCTTTGCTTTACACAGTGGACAGCTCCAGTGGGCATTTGGCTGTAGTTCTGCTGGGGTCGGTGGGGGAAATGCACACCCAATGTGGAACACATGGCGACACGGCCTTGGAGCAGCTGCTGAGGGGCTCAAGTCGGAGGAGTCGCTTCCAACAGTTGCGCCTGAAGATGTAGCAACTGGTGGCAGACCATCGCACAGCAACAAATCCCCTTCGCCTCGGCAAAGCCAGCATAATTGCTCATGCTGCAAGGTATCCGATGGCTCGGCTCCCTCTGCTCTTCGTGGCCCTTCGCCAGTCATCCCGCTGCTGCCAATGGCTGAAACAAACTGGCTGTTTGCGAGATTCTTCAGCACCAAATCTTCTACGACGGTGGCTCTCTTTTTCAGTTGCTCTTTGCTGGCTGGTGGGATTGCAGCACAAAGCCTCTCAAGGCTCTCCATCAGCAACACGCCCACCGAGACAGCCGCCATTCGAGGAGGCCTTGTGTTTCGTGCATGCGCCGGGAGAGCGGGCAGCATTAATTCCTTTACGAATCGCTCCAATGATGCTGATGGTGCCGAAGACATCTCCGAGATTTCAGTCTTGCTCAGCGGTCCTCCTCCTTCACTGCTTCGCGGGAATGCATGCGCCAGGGCGCGTATAGGGCTGAGCACTACATCTCGGATCAGGCTGTTCTTCTTCGCCAAAAACAACAAGAAAGCCTCCATGTCTAAGGCCTTGCCGCCATACCCACGCTTGAGACGGCGAGCAAACGTCTGGGACAACAAGAGTACCGTCTCGTTGGGAGTAGCATCTTGGCTATGCTCATTACTGCCAGTGCTGCTCGTGGTGAGGAGGAGGGCGTCAAGGAAGTCAGATAGAAGAGGAAATTGAAGCTGTTCTTGGTCGTCTGGCCCTTCATGCTTGCTATCCTGCGGCTCCTGCTCTGGCGAGGTGTGCTTTCCCTTTGGTTCCCGCTGTGCGGCACCACTTGACAAGGGGAATTCCGCAAGAAAAGTCCTGTAAAAAAGGCGCTGAGCAGCCGTAGGCAGGCGCTGTAAGAAGCTGAGTGCGGCCCCTGATAAAATCTGTACTGGCGGCACCGGAGGAGGCGCACCCTTTGAAGCTTCGTTGTCCCCATCTCCCGATGACCGTGTTGTACTCGCATCAAAAACCGGCTCTCCCTCGAAGAAAACATCGTCAACGGGAAGCTGCTCTACGCGGGAGCCGCTAGTCTGGACGTCCTCACCCTTCTCAGCCAGCCCCTTAAGGAGCCTCTCACTGCCCCTTCTTATGAAGGACAGGCAATGAAAAATAAAATACTCTTCAGCTGCCGCAACCTGTGGGGACCTCCGCTCGGACTCACAGGTCTGGGGGTTGCGCCGACCGCTTCCCGCATCTGCCCAGCTTTCCCCCTCTGCGTCTGTTAGACCTAAGTCTGACTGATCTGTTAAGTAATGACCCCGCAGCACGCGGGGTAGTGGTGGCATAGGAAATCCCGAGAACGGGCACTGCGGCAGCACATCTTGTGATATTTGCTGGCACGAGTCGTCCCCAGAGGTTCTCGATGGTGCATTAAAATGTTGTTCGTCCCCACTGGCATTATTTGCCCTCTGGGCCTGATTAACCTCGCCGCTGTCAAGGGGTTGAGGAACAGATGGAGCTGACACTGGAGGCAGGCAAAAGCAATCCAATGCAAAATTTCTTCCATCTTCTCTGGGGGGAAGCGGGAGTTGCAGACACTCGTGAGCAACAGCCTCCCCAGCACGCAGACCTGCAACCCAAACACATGAAAACCAACAGAAATAATAAGCAATTTAAACAATGTCGTCCAACTGCGACGCCGTTCTAAACAGGGGCGTGTTAAGCCGTTGGATTGCACGGATTGTATTCAAAATACTACGTAATTAGCGCTGCAAGAGGCTGAATTTATCCGTGAACAGGCAACAAAGAAACATTGCCAGGAAATCGATATGGCGGGCAACCCCCATCTAGTGCAAGTTCTTAACAAGTCTGCCCCATAGACCTCCTATGCTCTTGATCCTCAAAGCAACAGGGACAACAAAAACTATGATTAAGCTGCTGGTTCCTTGCAGCATACCCGTATCAAATGCACCATCAACACACTGAAAATAGGCCTTGCTAAGATGCTCTCCACAAAACAGTACACGAGGATCATGCGCTGGATGGGGAGCCCTCATAATGTCGAGGTCGTTATCGTACGCGTTCACCCCCTGCAAAGGCCGGAACACAGACGGCCGCAGCAGCCCGTCACCCCAGATATCTGCCTTGCCTGTGGCCTGTCTTTTTGGCAGCCTGGTGCTGGTACCTTTCTTTCCCGTGCCACTTGCACACGCATGCGTAGAGGAAGCATCGTGAGAATTGAATGCATGAGGTAACGATGCACTGTAAGGAATGGAATATGCAACGCACCGGGGTGGAATACGAGCCTCGAGAAAAACAGTCTTCGTCCCACCGTGAAACAACAAAATCAACTGGTCGGGGAAAAGAGGCGTCAGAGATGCCAAACATTTGCTGTAGTAGTGCCAGCACTTCAGCTACCACCTGCGCAGCCAGAGAAACAATACTGGCGGCTAATACGCAGCTGCTCCTCTATGGACTTCCTGGCTTTGTCGCAACCTCCAACATTACAAGCAGCAGTGTAAACGGCGGCCAATCATGGAAAAAGGAGGAGTTCCGCATGCAAAAAAACGAAAAAAAGAAGGGCTACATTCTCTGCAGCGAGCTGGCGCACCTCTTGGTCGGTGTGAAGACCCCCATACCCAATGGAAAATGGGGGGAAGCAGTGTGCAAGAAGGCACCCTGGTTTCCCATAGGCGTGGAGGTTCAGGAATTGAAACTTCTGATCAAGGCAGTTCAATTGCAGGCCCTGTCCATGCCAGAAAACGTCGTCTGGGTGCCACCGGATGACCACCTGAACTCACGCAGAGGTCAAGGCAGCCTCAAACCCCCATCTGGTGTCATGAAAAAGATTTGCCACGAGGGACACAGACCTGAGTCACTCCCCAGCTGAAAAGCCGATTCAGTGGTTCTTTTCTATTGTTTTAAAAAGATTAGCCCAGATTAGCCCAGAGATCATCTGACTATTGCAACCATGGCGGCGCAGACGCTAAGTCAGCTTGCGGGGTCGTTGCCTGCTTGAAGCGGCGTCTACCGCTGGCGGTTGGCTAGTGGGCCATGGCACACCAACGCAGGGCAGTAGCAGTGCTCACCTTATTGTGGCACCCCATCCTGTACCGCGCAAGAGCGCGGCGCCTGTCCATCCCCAGGGGAGGCGAAAAGTCAATGAGGCCAAGAGTTGGTGGGAGCTTTTCTTCACCAGCTGGCACTCGCGTGCACGGCAAAGGTGCTTGTGCAAGCTGTGCCAATGGGACAGCCACTACGCAATACTTGGCATGGGCCCTGCAAGAGAAACTCAATGAGGGGAAACGCTCATGGCTTTGCTTTGGTAACGGCTACTTCTGCTAGGCCCCCAGGGAACCGTGGACTCCTATCCTTGAGGTAGTAACGCCGATGGGTAAATCGCAGTGCAGCACGCACGAACCCGCATTGCGAAGCAGCACATCGCACTGTTGTTTAAACGTAAAACAAACTGAGAACGCATGGAAGGCAATAGGAAAACAACAGCCACCTACCAAATGTGTGTTGGCGGTTCATTTTGTTTCTCCGCTTGCGGGAGTCCATGCGAGGCACTATGGCGGAGGCGACGGTTGACTTCGATCCGAAGGCGTACTGGATGGGTATCCGCAAGAAGACTCCCGCCTCCACCAGCCTCATCCTCATCCGGTGTGTCCCAACCGCCGTCTCCAGAAGAGCCGTCCTTTTCACCAAGGGAAGAGCGCGACGTTTCCGTGGGGCCAGCAGAAGTAAGGTCTGCGCACTCTAGAGTATGGCGGCGACGATCCTTCACACTTATTGACTGTACAGTGGCTTCCGTTACGACAAAGGGGGAAACTTGTAGACACAAGAACAAAGGTAACCACCCCCAGCCATTCACCACAAGTTTGTCAGCAGAATTGGCAGAGGACGCCGAAAAAGGATACACATGCACATTCTGTTCCTGCTGCAGGGATGTTTCTAGCGCAGCCTGCTGCATGCGAAGTCGTTGCATGCTGGGAGCTGGCGGCACAGCTAGAGGCACCGGCGGGGGCCCCAACTGTGGGGTAAGCAGCTCCTCTCGAACTGCTGCTTCTACCCCAGCAACTTCGTAAGGATAATTTTTCACTGCAGACAAAGGTAGCTCTCTAAGGTCACCCACGTACCCCAATTTAGACTGCAAAACAACCAGCAGCATGCGAGCCTCTGCAGGAGTAAGAGGAGGAGGCTTACGGGGCCTGATAGCGCGGCAATCCTTATTAATGCCTTCTCTGCTGCCTGCGCCGCCGGCCTGCACCCCATCATCTGCCTCAGCCTCCGCCAATATTTCGCACAAAGAAGTCTGAAGGGCATCCCACGCAGACCGACGGAAGCCTCTGTTGTCATGCAGAGACAAAGGAGGGACAAGCCGAGTATGCGCCTGCGCCCCTGCCGTTGCGTTGCTCTTCTTCGGGCGGTTGCCCTTAAAGAGTTGCTGTCCACTGCTTGTGCTGCTGGTATGGGAGGTGTTGCCTCGGGTTCTGGTGCAAACACCAGACTGCTTCTTCGCCAAATCCTTCCTGGATAGCTGTTGCTGCAGAGGAGAGTCCATCTTACTTGCATCGTTTGCACCCGTGGTGAGATCCCCTGTATGCGATTGGCTGCGGCTCAAGCCGCAAAGGGCTGAATCTCCCGCCTCCCCCGCCGAGTCAGTTTGCAAGGCCCCTCCAGAGTGCGTCAGCTCTCCGTCGGTAGTTCCAACATCACCAACGGGTGTTCCCCAGGACTTTGCGCAACCTCCCGGCTGAACAAGAGGGGCAGGCGAACCCCACAAACCCTCAGTTTTGCAACTGTCACTATTCCCCTGTGCTGAGTCTCCAAAAACTCCATGCCTCTGGTCAGCCCGCCGCAAGGCTCCACCACAAGCCCCTGTGCAGCACAAAGGACATCCTCCATAGGCCCTGATGGCTCTGCGGACGAACGCCTCTCCCAAGGGATAGTATGGCGAAAACCGGGAGTTCGATATGTTTCTGTTCTGTCTGCGAAGGCCACTCTCTTTTGAGCATGTGGCCCACTGACAGCATGGATCGGTTGTGTCGTGTTGCTCATGGGCGCTGTCCTCTTCTCCCACGTCGCACTCGCTGTCGCCCGTTTGCAAAGCAGCACAATTAGCTGTCTGGTTGCTGCGGTCCTTCGTCTCTTCGCCATCCAAACCACCAACGGGGATGTCGGTCTCTTCCTGCTTCTGGATTCCCTCCTGATCGGCAGAAACGCTTGAATGACGCCCGTGGGTCGGGTCTTTGACGGCCTCCGATGCTGCGGCCCCCGCACTCTCATTGCTGCGCTTACTGGCAGATCGTCTTCTCTCTAGGGCAGCAAGTAGTATCTGATCCAGGGGAGGGGAGAGAAACTCTGCGGCGGGAATGGTATTGGGCAGGGATGCAGCGGGGGGCCCTGGTCCCCCTGTTTCTGTGAGGGGCGGTGGCAAGTGCAAAAGCTTTGCAGCCGTTCTTTCGCGTAGCCTATCAAGGAGTTGATGCACCTTTAATACAGAAAGGAGAGGTATTTCTTTCCCCGAAGCCTCGTCTCTCCAACTACAACAGCACCCCACAACGCACACAATATGGGAGTTCAGGCCTTGTGACGTACAACTTCATGCTAAGCCTGATGCCCTCCTAGAAAATGAAGCTATGCCGTCTACGCCCCGAAACGCCTCATGTTTCCCTCACGAATGTTGCATCCACCAAACAACGCATTAGATGTCCTTCCCATAACGCAGCAGATGAGCTACAAGGAGAGAGAAAAAGCAGCGGTTCTGACGTAGTCCTAAACAAAGGAGGAAAGCCCATCACTAACCCACCTTGCAAACAGCGTCGACTCCCAGTTCTGCTTCCCAGCCACATCTGCCACTAACGGCTGCAGCACAGCCGCAATGCCACTGACAGATCGAGATGGTTCCCTGCGCCAACGGCAATCGGGCGCACCCCCGCTCTCCTTCGGGTGTGCTGTTACACAGTGCATGTAAGAGGCGCCGAGATCAATCACAATACCTGCGTAGGAACAGAAAGCGGAGCCATACCTACAAGCGACCAAATACAAGGGTTATGCGGGGTTTTGCCTGCTAGGAGGGGAGAAAGCAGATACGACTAGAACCTGCACAGGGAGAGATGCAAAAAACGTGAATCAGGAGCAGTGTGGGAAGGCAAGAACACACCAAAAAGAACGACCTACACCACCATAAGAATGCAGTTCAGCTGACCGCCAAGGCGATGGGCTGCGTTTCAGCCCTTCAAACCCAGCAAATCCCAAAAATATGAGAGGCCGCAGCCCGAAGGCAGGCAGGAAGAGCACTTACGTTCGACTTTGCGGCCGTCGGGTAGTACTCTTTCCGGCATCACAGAAGAGAAAGTGCGTCCCCCTACCCGATGGCGTCCCTCAAATACAACTACAGACGCTCCGCACCTCCGGAGGTAAGCAGCAGCTGCCAGCCCTGCAACCCCGGCACCCACCACCGCCACATCAACTACAAACGACGGAGCCTCGCCTTCTTGCTGCTGCTGTTGCTCTGGTACCTGACCACATGGCTGCCTTTCATGCTCCGCATTCGCCTCCCCTAATGTTCCTCTTTCCCGGTGCGGCTGCTGTTTCTCCTGCTTCTTGCGTTGTTGCTCTTGAGTGCGCAGGACCTCTCTAAGAGGAACGCCAAACCCCAGAAGGTCTCTGGGCTCCACTGCCCCAAATACTGAGTCCCGCATCAATAGAACAAACGACAGAAACGAACGAGAGCTAGACGGCAGCTCTTCCGCCCACATATGTACACATATGGTGCACGAATATCTACCCAGTGCTACTGGCACCCATCTCCATATGGAGACGCAGCAATAATCAAACCCATCATGTGCACCAATGAAACGGGCATCCTTCGACACAAGAAACATTCGATGATAACAGAGAGAAATGGTTGGATACGCAAACATTGTGCTTTTGGACTCGTCTGCAAAATACGACCCCCCAAGAAGAAGGGCTCTGTTATATTTCAGTCCTACAGTGTGCAGCTGTATTCCTTACGGGGGCGTCGGCAGACAGGAACCTCTTCAGCTAAATCTGTCATTAGCCGCTGCGCTCCTCTGCGGTCGACAGTCTTCCGGTTCCCTGTCTGTGGTTCCCAACCCTTTGCAGCTCCCTCTAGGCCTAGAGCTTTGTACATTTCTGATGAAACTGTCTGCTGTTGCTGCTCACGCAGGGCCCCACTCAAGGCGGCCCCGCTCGCCACGATATCATCAAAGCAGCCACCAGAATCTCTGTATGTCTCCCCGTAAGAAAATGGGGCAACATCTGAAGATGCATGAGGGCAATCAGCGGTGAAATGGGGAGGATTGTTTGGGCCAGCGCGCGCTGCCAGGCCCTCGCTAGCCATAACCTCCTCCAGAAGCAGGGCGGATTCAGCTGCCTCCACCACCCGACGGCTTGGGGTACGCTTTCGCTTCGCCGTTGATTCAGGGGCATGAACCTCAGGGCCGGGAGAAGACGACCCTAAACGCCGTCGTCGCCGAGCCTCAGGGCCGCGGGTACCTTGATCTGACACCTCACAGTATGCTGGGAGACAGGGTGAGTCCTTCTGCTCTGCCTGGGGATTCTCCTGCTGTTCGTTCTGCTGGTGCCCATCCCCCTCTTTGTCCAACCCGTGATGATCACTTGACTGGGAGTTGGGCTTCGGCTGCCCCTGGGTCGGTTGATGCCCATCCCCCTCTTTGTCCGAGCTCTGATGATCACTTGAATGGGTGGTCAGCTTGTGTTGTTGTGGGGTTTGCTGTTGCCCTTCTCCCTCTTTATCCGAGCTCTGATGATCACTTGAATGGGTGTTGGATTTCTCTTCGGGGGCAGCAAGCCCTCCCTCGTGAGCCAGCATTGCTGCCGAGGCCCCCCCCGGAGCCTGCTGCACGCCCCTAGCGGCGCCACCAGCATCTGCCTTTTCTCTCGCCTCAGAGCCTGGACGACAGCAGGCCTTTTTATGTGGCTTTGTTAAGTGTCCTCATTTCAACAACCGCCGTCTCGAAACGTGTTGGATTTGCGAGTAAACGTCTCACGGGCCGTTCGTAATGTGTATTCTCTCCAGGCAACTAGCTATGCCAGCATCCCAGAGATGCAACGGTACTCGACAAGAGGGGACGACCTCCTTAACGACGGAAAAATATCGAAAAGTGTGGCTGCCTCATGGGCCGCCGAACCGCAAAACACCAGAGGAGGAAAACACTCAAGCCCGGCAAAATCCCCCCAAGTCTGTCAAATATACAGACCTATTAAACATGGCATCCAAAGAGGCTGAAGGCCTAAGGGCACCTCTGCTGGATAATCATCCGGCGGCTTGCATTGGAACGAAATAACGTCAGCTCGAAACCAACGTTCCCCCACCACCTCAGGAGGGAGATGCGTGCAATCAAGCCAAAACGCTTCTACTTGTAAACTTTTCCCTGCTGAACAGCATTTGGTAGTTGATGCAGCGCCACCAATTGTGCATGCAGGCTTGAGAGGGAGAATGAATGGGCCTTTACTGTGTGGGGGGGGCCCCACGGCCGCAAGGAAGAAAAGGACCCATACGCAAGAAAATAAGAAAAAAGTGAGCTTTTGCATTAGTTTGACCCAAATGAAAAGTTTTGACCACGGTTCTTATTCAGACATTGGGATAGACGCCAACGGCTAGTGACGGCGCGTCTCAACCTCTCCGATCTTTAAAGGCCACCTCCGGTTATCCAAATTTTGATATGCGGCGATATTTCCTCGCCTTTACCTACCTTTAGTTGCCTACAGGTCAAACACAGCTCCAATGTGGTTCTTGTGCTGCACGGCAAGCTCGCGTTTGCCGTGCTTCGAGCGAAGCCCCTGTTTGCAGCACGTTTGCTGAATAGTCCATCTCGAGTACAGTGTGCGGAATTTTGCGGTTCGTAAGGGCCAATAGAACTGCTTAGTGAATGAGCTGTTATTGGAATAGTCAGTGGCTTCGTGCGTGTCATCAATGGGGGAAGGGCGTCCGTGCTCGGGAAATACCGAAAACTTGGGGGATAATTGAGGAGTGACGAAATAGTGCTACACTGGGACTTGAGGATATTGCACAGCCCCACACGCTGGCGGAGTTATTGCAGCACTAAATTCAGTGAGTTGCTAACGCACGAAGATGGACGCAGCCTCAGTATTTGGAGCGAGTCACAGCTAAAATATACTGAGCACATGCGCAAATATTGCGTTTGTCCTACAATGGGTATTTCTTTCTGGGGGTACTGCATCCCGGCACAAATCGGCACCCCCTACGCTCCATTCCCACTCCCTCCCCCCCCCCTGGTGTGCAAGTTGTGGGCGGGGGGGGACGCCGCATAGCGGAGAACAGGAACCCATGGACCGAGCTCTTTCAAAGTGATAGAGAAAACCAACAGCTCACGTAGATTAAAGACGAATTCGTTCTTTCAACGCCTACAGCACAGTCTCGGTTGTGTAATAATATTCGATTCGTTTCTAAAGTCTGCAGACCAGTCGCAGTCGTTTACGAAGAATGAAAATAAGAGGTGTCCTTTGCTAGGGAGAAATCTTAGCCACATCTTTTGTCGTACTCTACATGCCCTTGTCGCAAAGTATATTGGGTATGGAGATTTGGCGTATTACTGTCGTTGTCAGAAGACAGTGCCTCCGCGTAGTCGAGTCTTTGGAAAGTAATAGGGGAATGACGAGGGTTGCACTTTCGCACCTGATTAGAGAGCTACATCGGCAGATGCAGGTCAAATGAGAAGAAGAGTCCTCTTCACCCATTAGTGAACAAATCTAGTTTCCTTCGGTACAGGTTGGATGAACGAAGCAAATGCGACTTTTTACTGACTCTGCACTAGCGATGAGCAACGGCAAGCCTGACCAGGGGTGCAACCGCTACAGAGGGAAACAGTAACAAACACTTATCAGTGGCTATTGCGGGGTTTCACATTCAAGTGGTCCCTTGCCCACTTCTCCCCAAACGACACAAGTTTGCACAAAAATTACAACAGTTGCTTGAGACGTTAAGCTTCAGTTGACCAAGCTGTAAGCCCAGCCGTGCTGTTTGCCAATCGATGAGGTATCCCTTGAACCCTTGACTCAATCTGCAGGAGCAGTGCTTAATGATTTACCCGTTGAACATTTTTATATGCTCCACAGTTTACGGTTTGTCTTCTTTAGGTCCAGGTGGCCGTTTAAACAGCCCAATGGACCGCTTTGCAGTGGGTGCAGGGGACTCAGATTCAGCAGATGGGTGCGTTCCTTCAAGGGGCTCGGAGCTTTGTGAGCGTGTTGTTCCAATGGCTCTCTTTGGCGCCGCCTCGGTTACCCCAGCGTTTGTCCCAGCTTGGGTTGATTCTGATGATGCGGAACTCCCGACACGCATTACCCTGCGCCGAGACTCTTGCTGTCCAAAACTTGGCTGGCCCTCAGCCGGTACGACTGGTTCAGGAGGAGAAGCCATTCTGGCAGTTCTCTTTGGTGCTCTATTCTCATCCTCACCCGAAGAGAGGTGGTCGGACGACAGCGAACGGGAAGCGCTTCTGACGGTCCTCCGGCCACTTACTGAGCTGTCAACGCTATCTGAACTGATGCTGTGGGATTGTAACGTGCGCACCCCTAGCCTCCTTCCTTCAGATGCACTGCCAGGTAAGGGGGAGAGAGAGATACGTCTTGATTTTCCATTGTCAGCATCACTGACACTGATGCGCCGACGCCCAGATCCATCTCCCGAGCCAACAGGCGAAATGGTACGGCCACCAGAAAATTTCTCAATCACGATTGGAGATAACGACTTACGGGTGCCACCAGCATCAAGATTCGAGATGGTTGGGCGAAGGATGCGCCTCCGTTCCTCCGCTATGCTCAAGCGTCTGGATCCCACAACCACACGCTTTTTCGAAAGCTCCTTAGACGCCTTCCTGCGCGATTTCACTTTCCGCTTGCTGTCCCCGACGGCCTCTTCTAGGTATTCTAGACGGGCCTTCGCCTCTGTTGTCCTCTCCGCGGCCTCATCGAACGATCTCAGGATGTCCTCTAGCTCTTCTCCATCCGTCTTTTCTAGTTCCATCTGAACTCGTTCTGCCACCGAACGGGCTGCACGGGCATTCATGATGCTGGCGATTTCCTTGTCGATATCCCTCCTGATGCGGGAGTTCTCTGCCTCAGCTTCGTGTAATATTTCGACGGCAAAGAAGAAGTCCAGAATGTTAAAAGACACTGTATCTCCTCCTGGCGAGCCAAAACGGTTGCGCAGCACCTCACTCAACTGCTGCAGCTCTGCCTCAAGCTCTTCATTCTCTTTGCGCAGTGCGGGCATGTCCGAGCTGCTAGCGGCAGCCATCCTCTCGCGGTACCACACGTGAAGTCGGCGAAGCTGCCCTTTTGGAATGTAACGCATGGACTGCACTGCTACGTATAACTCCATGAGAGTGATTGGACTATCATCGTACACGTCGTCGTCAACGAGCATGTCTAAAAATTCCTCTTCTACTTCGTTGCATTGAGTCTCTGGGTCTAGAGCACCGTCGTCGTCTCCATCCTCCGTCTCAACGTAGCACTCGTTAAACAGGGAAGGCCGCATTGCATCGAACTCTTCCAAGTCAAGAGGTTCTCGATTGCTGGCAGCTCGATGCCTCATCCAGAAGCAGTAGCAGAACGCATAGCGAATGGTAAAGTCCAACCAGTCGCCAGGAATAGTAAACTGACACCAAGAAATGACTAACCTTGAGAGAGAATCAGTGAGGGCCGAGACGAAATACGTTCTGTTTTCGTAATTGATCTTTCTGTAGTCCGTAAGCTTCTTCTTCCTCTGAATCATCCTGCGAATGTGGAAGACCCGCGACTTGGCTGCCGCCTCAAGCACCATCTCACTGGTGATGTAGTTGTAGTAGACCTTGGCATGTCCTCGAGTATACAATCTGGCGAGTGAGCGAGTCACCAGGTTGAAGTACCTCCAAGGCGACGGCAGCCTTGCCAGATGTGGGCGCATGAGCACCATTCTCCCAGCCTCCACGAACAGATTCCATAAGACGTACAAATGAAACAACCCACACAAAATAATCGGTAGCGGCCCTAGCCAACTGAAAATTGGGAAGGAGAAACTTCCCTGAATAATGATACAATTGATGACGTTGGTTAGTAGGCCCATAAACTCCACCCGGTTTGTCAGGTTGTGGCTTCGCCGGTCGTAAGGCTCAATCAGCAGCTGGATGATTAAGCACATTGTGACAATCAGGAGGTTAACAGAATTCCTGAAAACCTCCTGAGTTCCCGATGCACTCATATGGAGTTGCAATGTTAGGAGACAGGCGCATGCCAGTTTGCGCGCCATTAGGAACATTTCCCATGCTCGATACTGAAATTCATAGCCATTGGAAAGAAATCCATAACGGAACCTTGCCTCCAACTTATCAGCGTTGTCCGTGTAAAGCATCCATACGCAGAAGACGATGACGCTGCCAATTCCCCAGACCAAAATGCCGATACTTCCAAGGATGGCACCAGCCACAAACCACGGCTCGCTGAGAGAGCATTCTTGTTCGGGTAGGGCTGTCAAGAAGTACATGGCTGGTTCATCCTTGTACGCAATTGAAACACACCCCAGGAGCTGAGTGCACTCAATAACAAGGAATGGCAAATTCCAAAACCAGATGACCATGAAGGCTGGAACTAGGTCACCAAAGAAGCGGAGGATCTTCTGAGAACGCGTCGCCCCAGCAGGAGAGATATAGTGGAACAACCCAAGGCATCGCATGTCTTCTATCTTTTCCACAGTACGCATCGCCCAAATGTCGCTTGCATGGACTTCCTGAGCATGGCTTAGCACTAGCGAAACTCTCTGGATCTTGGAGCGCCTGTATAGCTTGTAAAGGATCAGCGCAATGCCGCATATCACCGTAGTAATGCACACATCCAGAACTGGCACGAGCATTTGAGCAAATCTCTGGAGATACCAAGACTTCTTGAAATCCAACGGGAAACCTAACTCATCGAGAATGCAGAACACCTTGGGGTATTTGTTGAATATAAAGATGGGATATGTAAACATAGCCCTGTACATCGGGGCCCAATCTACCAACGCAGAGACACTATTTTCAGGGAAGAAGCCGAAAAGAAAAAATACGAACAAGTTAGACAACCAGATCCGGATTAAAATGGGATGGATGCAGGCAGGATTTCGTACGGCAAGGCAGCTGATTGCAGCTATGAGCCACGCGATGACGCAGAGAACAAGCCTCGACGTGATGAGGTAGGCGATTTCAAACCAAATAGGCTGGCATTTGGTGCATACCCCTCCGTGGGTAGAGATGTCGTAGCCCCTTTTGCATGTGCTACAAAGGTATCCGGACCCTCCTTCGGCGCAAGCATTTGACGGGCCGCCATGGCATCTATAGTCTACAGGACAGGGGTGAATGTCGGGGACCCTATCATACTGTGTGTTTTGGAGAAAGGCAGTGCCACCGTTCTCATCAGCAGCAGTGGTCAAGTCGAAAACACCAGAAGTCTGATTTGAAGAATCCGCTGTAAACGCCAACCAATTAGGCCTCCAAGGTTCATCAGCGTTAGTCTTGAAAGTTGCAAACCATCCCTTCTGCGGGTATGGAGTGGTGTGGTCCGCGATGGTGATGTTCGTATAGCTGGGGTTTTCCTCAATCGCCTTAATAACGCTTTGCTTGAAGCCACCGACGCAAACGCCTCCGGTAATACATTCCACACAACTGAACATGCCTTCAGAGTCATCCGTCTCGACGGCATAGCGCCCCACCTGACAAAAACACTGGCTCTTGCTCATTGCCCCAGGATACGTTTCAGCATCCTTCATACAACGGCCAGAGCAAGGAGAGTTTTCTTGTAATTCCTTGTATGTGCCAGGAGGGCACTTGCTACAAGTAAAGTATGAATCTGACGTTACAGCAGCGTCCGATGATCGTCCATAGGCATACCCCGCAAGGCACAGACACTTTTCAACAGAATCTGCATTAACGGTAGACTGCGGGACGCTGGATCCCTCAATACACTGCTGTGGAGGCATGTGAGTAGAATTTGTAGGCGGATCTTTCCAGTGGCCCGGACAAAACATTCCCGTGTGGCAGGGCACGCATACACCCAATTCTACTACCTTTTCCAGCTGTTCTCGAGTTTCTTCTTCCAGCCATGGCAATTGCCCTAGTTGTAACATCGACGTCCCACCGGGTGACACTGGCTCCATTTCTCCATGCCTGCCTAGCTCCCGAATCGACCTGGCATGGACAATTGTCTGAAGAGCTGCCGGTTCTAATGCAGCTGGTGAAGGGGGCTCTAAAGCTCCATCCGTCTGCTCTGTGGGTCCCATTTGTTCTGGCTGGTCAATCTTGTCCGTCTGTTCTGTTTCCTCTGTAGTGCCTGGAGGCGCCATGTACATGCCCGCTTGGCAGGTGCACTCGTACGCACTTGTGCTCGCGGTGATGCTGGTCGTGAAAAACTGTGGGCACTCCGTACATGCAATATTTTCGGTGGCATTCTTGTAGAATCCCAGCTTGCACTGTTCGCACATGTGCCCCACGGGCTCCCGACCGGGGACACATAGACAATGCTCCCGAGAATATGCCCCCGTGCTGAGAGTCACGGCGTAATCCTGGCATTCAAAGATGCTGGCGTCCTTGTCTCCTGGGCAATATGCATTCTGTGGGCACTCCACGTAACGAAACCTTTGCCAAGTAAGCTCGTCCTTGACCCGGCCCACGACACACGCTACTCCCTTGCCTGGCTCCACCTACGTGTGCACATGCATACAATAACGCAAGCAGTCGCATGCTCTTCAAAGGAAAGTGTTTCTTTGGCACGGGGCAGAGGGGTCAGAATGCTCGCGCCACTACAAGAACGGGTGCAGATCGACTGATTTCCCATATACCTATCAATGATGTGGGTATTAAGGAGAATGGTAAGCAGCAGGCGTTCCACAAACTAATCAAATTTTGACTTACATCAGTTCCCTCCCACGTGTCTTTCCAATTCTCGACGTCTGCTGCTGCGGCTGACCCGAACATGTACAGATGACAAGGCCAGAAGGAGTAGAAGTAAATGCCCGTGTAGTTCATAACAGTGTTGGTGTGAGTTGGAAATCTGTCTTCCTTGGAAAACGAAAAACTGGTACAGTAGACATTCTTTAAGCAAGCAGCTTGGCATTCTGCAAAAGATAGAGCATATTGCATGGTGACGAACTCCGCCATATCATATTCTTGAACTGAGCTGATATCCTCCTTACAAAACACGTTGATAGCAAGAAGGTCTTCTGCGTAAAGCGATTCATAAGCTTTTTCGACGTCCTTGGCAAGCTCAATTGCCTCCAAAAACGTATTCGTGCTAGAGTCATCCGTGTCGCTCCTCTCCACACGGTGAGATAGAGCTTGCAAGTTCTCTAGGGCACCGTATCCCGGAAGAGCAACGCAACTCGTTATGCTCGAAGACTTCGTAGATTTCGTCATGGAATTCGACGGGCAAGGCATGCATTCGGCCTCTGAGCCGTCCATGTGCTGGAAGTAGTTAACAGGGCATGGCATGCACGCTAGACTCAGATCCAGAGGATTTCTGCTGGCAACTTTACCGTATCCCTTGGGGCACCTGGTTGGCACAAAGAGCATCCGAACAAAAGCAACTCATAACTAAGAACACGAGAAAAGGGAAGAAACGTTGGCCGAAGTCGCTAAGCCAATGCCTGCTACGCTGTCACACAAGCAGCTGCGCCGACCGCCGTCGTCGAGTGTTAATTTTTGCGACATACTTGCACTGGAGTACACTCTCGGCTCCCACTCCCGCTGTAATAGAAAGACCTTTACAAGCAATCATGCCCAGCTGAAACCCTGGACAATAGAAGTCTTCCTTGCACGGTACGCAGCCGCCCATAGACACCGCATCGAAATAATATCCGCTGGCGCAAACTTCGCATTCTGACTGTTGAGTGGAACCTCGTCTGCTTGAAAACATGGATGTGCCAGGAGCAGACGTTGCAAGGAGCTCACTGCTTGCCACAACACTAAGAGCCGGTTGCGGGCACTGTGTGCATCCTTGGTCGCCAATGAGTGGTTTGTACGTCAAAACGTCACAAGGAACGCACTCATCTCCTTCTCGGTAGTACCCAGCTATGCAAACGCAGTCGCTAAACTTAGAGCTCGCGGAAGAAGATGTAGTTTCAAAGGCCGGACACTGGACAGGTGGAGACAAATCTCCTTCACAGTAAGTCCCGACCTGACAGCTTTCACACCCATTTTCTGACAGATAAAATCCGGGTTCGCTGCAGAACAGACGCACCAAGCCGAATAGAACAATGTGACAGATATAAGTGACCTCGCTTTGCGGTGCAAGGTGAACGAAGAGTCTTCTCACCACTGGCAGTTAAGGTCTTCCAAACTTGCCGCGCCCGTTTTCCCACTGTACATATGCTGAGGACATCGCCCCGTGCATTTTGCGTCTGCTGCTATGGCTTTGTATGTTCCTATGCAAGGACAGAGACGCATACCATGTCTCCCGCATTTAAAAATAGGTAAAAGGACCGCTAAGAACATCGAGCCCGTGCCATACGGGCTTTTTTGGTGAGAGATGATAAGTCTTCACGCACCTGCCGGACAGGGCTGGCAATACCCTAGAAGCCCAATTTCGTAGCCTTCGATACAGGTGCACTGAGACAAATTCGTTGATCCCGTCTGTAGAGTCGTGCTGTAGGCTTTGTGGTCCTGGCAACGCTGAAGTTCAGTTTCTTCGTCACGGAACGTCCCTAGGGGGCACGGTTCGCACTTGTTTGACGCCTCATTAAAATACTCGCCAGATTGGCACCCTGCTTCGAACTCAAATGACCACGTGTAAGACCCCAGCAAGTCACCACCCACAATCACCACCCTTGAGGTAACAGTTGCCGTAAGCGTCCCCTGGATTTCGCCTGTTTTCGAGTCAAGGGTAAAACCAATGGATTGTAGGGGGTCCCCCGCTTCTGCATCCTCTTTAAAGAACTGGATCTCCTGGCCTAAGGTCAAGAACGCAAAGACGCCTAGAGCCGGCAGTGCTTATGAGATTGACTGAAATCGCAGGTGATACTTCTTATTATTTTCTATTCGCCTTTTATCGAACTGCAATTGCGCATGGAACGTACGACACCGACGGAATAACTAGGCGCACCTGTCACTAAGGGCAAGAAACGATATCGAAGACCAGCCTGAAGCTTCTTGCTGAAGTCCGGGTACGTAAAGTACACGTTGTCTATCAGCTGGCTCAGCGTTATATATGCAACTTCAGCTCGCCCAAGTTCTTGTTCTACAGACCACTGTTTGGACGTCAGAAGCAAGACTTCATCTATGATGCGAAGACCTGTTATAAATTTCGTCACTCCCAAAGTGATCTGTCTGTAGAAGGAAATGCCCATGTTGTCTATGCTTAGGAACGTGATGCGATCGGAGATAAGCTGCGCAAACATTATACGATACCACCGAACTCGCACAGTCCTTCATTTCGTGGTCACTTGAGACGGGCCCCCCAAGGGAAAGAGTCGTTGCTAGCTCACCTCTCCGACAACGAGCAACGAATTCATGTTCTCTTGTGTCGAATACGGAGTTACAAACTCAGCGAGACAAAACGGACGATTCACACCCTCTGTATTGCGGAAATCCGACTTCTGCTTCCCGAAGACTGCAGTCCACTCCCTAGTTATCTTCCCACCGTGTTGTGTTTTGTCCAGGTCATCTGGCAAAATCTTCAGCCGGCCAATGATACCCCCGACTGTGTCCGCGACGAAAATAGACGTTTCACTGCCATCGATGTTTGCGATTGCCTGGGAGAGGAGACAAGGGAAATAAACGCAACAGGTGAATTACACTACGTCTTGATGGCGTTGTGAGAAAGTCACTTACGGAAATACATATGTACAGGGAGTCTGGACAGGTCTGAAGGGAATCCTAACCTGTATGCCCCCTGCAGATAGCAGTGTCGGATTCGTCGGTTCGTAGAAGATGATTTTGGATGGGTTCGCTATGCTAAAGGAGGTGATCAAGTGGCTATCAAAGCTGGTTATGAAGACTTGGTTACCAGCATGAGCCAAATCAGCCGGGTACGGCACGCCGTGATTGATTACGTCAGGAGGCCGTTCACTGTCTGGGTACAGCATCAACATGTGGGTAGCTCCTAAAACAAGGACCACCTGGTCCTTTGTCGTGTCGCATGCAAGAACGTTCCGTAGTTGCTGAACCACCAAGCCGGAAGTACACAATAGCAAAAACCCCCGGCCTAAGGCCAAAGAAGCAAAACAAATTGCCCAAGTGGTCTTTGGCCCACGCTGTTTCAGCTCACATTGTAAACACCGGCAACAAATGTGACTTTGCTCTTACCGGAAATTCAATGAAGTTCTCCTTCGGTGACGAGTTGACCTGAAGCCTTGAGTATTCCTTCTCAGTTCGCGGCACTCCAACGACCACCCTAGCGGTCCACAAGCCTGTACCGTCTGGCAACCAAACTTGGGGGAATTCCCGCACTTGCTCCTTGAATGAATTTTTTGTCCCTGTAAGGCACGGAAGTACGAATGTTCTCTGAGTATCATACATATCCATCCCTGATTTCTGAAAGTATGTGGTCACTTCTACCGTCCCGGCATCAAAGACCAAAGAAGCAGTTTTATTCCTAACACAGATTTTGTGCCAGCCCTGCTCCTTTGCGGCATCCATTCTGCAAAGAATCATCAAACGCATAGAAGCATGGGCAAGCATAAAGATGCACCGCCGACAACTGCTCCTCCCGGGCACCAATAGCAATGAAAAATCTCACCAAATGCTGAAAGAGCTAGGCTGGAAAAGTAGAAGCAGTGCAAAAATTAAGTTGCTGTGGCCAAACGACCAACGCGCCCTTTCCAGAGCAAGTTCGTCTGGTTCAACTTAAAACACACAACTGGGCAAAAATGGAAGAAAACATTCTGTAAAGTCTCCCACTGGTACAATGAAAACTACTGAATCTCCCCAGAAAGCGTTCAGTGCCTACTCATTCAGAAGCGAGACGCAAGCTGGGACTTACTGAAGAACCATTCGGCTTTCGGAGACAGAAACTGTAGTGACGCCTATGTCACTTCGAAACTTTCTAGAATTAAATATTTGGGAGCATTCGCTCATATCCCTATTAAGTCCAAGTGCCACCTCGTAGGTATCAGTTGCGTTTATAACTCCACTGATGACCACAGTGTCTTCGTGTCCCAGAACTACGTTATGAACACCTTGCTGGAATCCTGAGCCAATGGACAGGACTACATCAATAAGGACATATGATCCAGTCACCAGGAAAAAAGCGCTTCACGAAACGCATAAGATGCTGAGAGCACTATTTACTCCCCCACAAAGTGTGGACTGCAGTATCAGCTAGGAAGGCGGACCTGTTTGGGAAAACAGCGACACGAAAAACCACTTCCTAGCTTCCGGAGTAAGGGATGACTGGTCATCTGATGGCGTGATTGTAAACTGATCCGAAACAGCTCCCTCAGAAGAAGTCGAGCTGTTCTCTATTAGGCTTCTTCTAACGCTGACCAGGTCATCAGCCGATATGAAACTTGGGGCGACTCTCGACCGCGACATGGATGTCGCTCTCGATTCGACGGCATCCCCAAAAGACCAGCACGCTGCATACTGCTTACCCACAGAAACTGTCACTGAGAAGTATTGCTCGGTGCCGGCTGCATTTATAGCATCAGGGAACGTGGTAACTCCTCCGCTCAAGTTCAGCGCTGCAGAAACGGACAAGCCGTACAGCGCACACTTCACTTCAAAAGCATGAACGCAGTTCGCTGTCTAACCTAGCCAGCTACACCCACAGAGTTTTCGACAGTGTGGTGGGAAGCTGTGTGCGGAAGAACCCTCACAAAATACTCACAATTTGAGCAGATGTCAGCCTCCTGTTCAGCAGTTGTCGTGCCTTCAAGAGGTGTATATTGGAAGTACCTCAAAAGGTTCCGAGTTGACAAGTTGGTACCACGGACTATAAGGTATTCTCCATATTCGTCAGAAGCTGCGTGGGAAACAGCACGAGCACTACATGGAAGCTGTGGATTAACAGACGTCCACGAAATTCGAGGCTCATGGTGGTACTCAGGTGGTCCTTGTGAAAACAAATACTGTGCCTTACCAACAAGCTCGATGTCTCCTTTGGATGGCCCACGTGTCTCCAGTAAGCCGGCAAGCACTAACTTGCCTCCAGAAGACTCGCATTCCTGCTCTGTTGACGGGCAGTAGCATATTTTCATGTATCCTTGGACTGTTGCCTTGATGCGTATTCCCCATGAAGTCCACGTCATTTCCGGCTCACCTGAAACGCTATTCTCTGAAACAGAAAATGACTCGACTGTTCCCAAACTGTTCAACGTCCTGTTTGTCTCCTCCATTACAATTCCTGGATCCATATTCTCTGTTCCAGGGTCCCCACAAATGTCAGTCGGACCGCGGATACTAATGGCGTCGTTTGTTTCGAGACTCGGCCCTATTAGCTGAACGGTGAAGTAACTACCCACCACTATGCGTGGTGCAATGAACGTGGGGCCTGAGGCAGTATGCAGCCAGGATAAAATAGTGGAAGAACATGAGATACAGGCAGCTATCTCGGCATATGTAGACTCGATGTAGAATGGGAGGTGCAGGTGAGGGCTCCGTACAGAGCTTTAAACTAAACAGTCAAGCATACAAGCCTGAAAAACTGCGAAACCTACCTGTCACGCCAAAGCGGCCGAGCTGTACAGTGAATTCATTCGCAGTTGAGCAGTCGCCGCCAGGGCACCAGCAAAACAGTCCTTGAGATATCGTGAAGGGGACATAGACGTCGGTGAACGTAGCAAGCGCGCGGTCAGCAGCTACAGTGCCGACGAACTTGCGCATCTCAGGCTTACCATCGCTCTGACAAGTGAACCGGGTGCTGGTGAGAGGATCAAAAGCTGGCGATAGCATAATGGCTGGATCATCTATTAATTTAACCCCTTCAATACTCAGAGAGAATCGAACTCCCGCTCTGTAACGGGGCAGAACATCCTGCTCCAGCGGCCTTGGTCCTGAGAGGAGCAGAGCGCCTCACAACAGAAATGGTCTGTTCAGTTGCAGTTCCTCACACTGGATCCGGCAGCATGAAGCCCCGTTTCCAAGGGTGTCTGGGTTATCTCCGATAGGCTGTCTTCCCTAGCTCTCACCTGACAACTCCCAGGCTTGCACGAGGAGCTGATATCGATCTGCAGTGTCGCAGCCCAGTAGATTTCCATCGCAAAAGCAAATGCCATACTTATCACCTGCCACAGCTTCCGTGTACAATTCATCGACGATGACGCACACGTCTTCCCATATGAGGATGCTGCCGGCCTCACTGTTCTTCACCGCTGTAGGAGGTCCAGTCGCTGGTGAGCAACCGAATACGGCGGGAGCAGTATCATCTTCTGCCTGCTGTCCGCAGGAAAAGTTCCTGAATATGTCGCTGCCTTTGTAGGCGTACGCTCGAATGCGATAGTTTGCAGCCTCCTCATCGGGGATGATGCTGTTCGTAGGGACTTCAACTGAGAACCTCTTGCCAATTATAACTGGAATAGTGTCTTGAGCTAGAAGAGGGCCTGTAATTCGAAGGTGCGTGAGGGACAAGACACACACGCCAAACAGTTCCGTTTCGGGATACCTTCACTCCAGCTTAGATGCGACGTTTCGTAGCGGTGAGAGTTATGCACTTTGGGAGAGGGCCAACTGATCCTACAGCTGGACATGTTGTAGTTGGCCGTGCAAATAAGATGCCTACCTTCAATGGTAAAGGTTCCCAGCGTCACACCCGTGGTGGCACCAGCTTGTTTCCAGCACAGGTTATGCGTTCCCGCCCCTAGGTCCACAAGATCGTGAAACATAAAAGCAGATTCACGTATCTCGTAGATAATCGGGTAGTCCGGATCCGTTGACTCGGTTTGCTCTCCAACCCGAGAGTCGCTAATGTAGTCACCCCCAGACAGTAGCACTGTCCCAGCGATGCTACAGTCCTCCTGCATTAAATTCGGTTAACAGCAACAAAGCTTAACACCATGAGTCATGGAGTTTTAAAACGCCCGTTGCGAAGAGTTTGACGACCTCACTATCCCACGACACTCCCTCATGGTTTGGACAGCTTACATTCTGCGTGTACACTTGGCTCTTCGCCCATTGCTCTCTCGTTGCCTCAGAGTCCATTGCAATGTATCGAATCTTTATGGTGCAAACGGACCCTGAACGGCAGGTAAATTTAGTGTCGTGCTTAACCGGTCCATTGACGAAGACTTGGCCGACTTTGACTGCGTAATTTGACGCTTTCTCGCAGGTGGTTGGGACTTCAGATGGGTTTCCAAAAGGATCCGAAAGGCCGGTCACCTTATCGTGACAAATGCATATGGAAAGGGGCCCTACACCCGTGTTGAAGGGCGCCCACGCAGCCTTTCCCTCAGTAATTGGTGAAAACCCTTGCAAGTTCCAGGATGGGTCTGCTCGACCAGCTGTGCAGCTGACCCCTTCCTTTAACAGCAAGTAGAACATGTCATCGAAATCCCCCGACAACGACAGGCGAATATCCGAAGTTGCAAACACCTCCAAGTGGGGTGCGTGGGAGGTTGGCCCTTTAATCGACAATTCCCCTATGCGCCATCCATAGTCTTGTAAAGTTGTGCACTCACGTTCACTACACCCGCACATTACTAACGAGCCGGTATCCATTACTGCACAAAGCACACAACATCGCATCTAGATTCTCCGAATAAAATGAGCAAACCACCCACGCAGTCGGTCCTCATGCGTTGCTATAAGGAAACACTCAACGGGTTTTGTCTGTAAGTGTAGAGAAAAGTCCTAACCTGGTAGCCTTCCCGGAAAGGAAACAGTTATTTTCTTCGGGTTGACAGTGTCTGTGACCATAAGTCCTCCGTTTGGAGCAAGGCTCCACTCTACCCCATCTTGACCGCAACCCCCGTCAAGCACTGCGACATGCGTGCCATTAGAAAGGTTCTGTGCCTTGAGGTTCTTAACTATGCACCTCTGACCGACGTAACAAGATGCGTCTTGGTTGGGAAAAACGCCTGAGAAGCAACGGGGTATTGGAAATACGCAGCCGTTAAGCATTTGTCGAGCAACCGTAGAACTGGTACATTCCCAGCATACAAGTAAAAAAACTAACAGTACCCACGGAGATAAATGCGTTATTACCTGCAATCGAGACAGTGCCAAACTTCGCAGTGTAATCACTGATGGCGCCAAGAGGAAACAGTGCATCTTCGACTGCCTTCCAACACAGCTCAAGGCCAGTTTCCATTTGGCTGGCCGAGAGTTCCAAACGGCTTGTCCATCGGAAAACGACTGAAGTAGAGCTCCCGTCGGCGCCCTCTGAGGTCTGGTTGAAGCCCACTTCGCCCGTTCCACCGTGTCCGCAACGTGACAGCAAGGCTACTTTGTCTTCTGCATTCCAGTTTACGACATCTATTGTAACCTCACAGTTTCCTCCGACAACGCACGTAAACGCGTAGTCCGCCTTCCATGGACCTGCACACAGAGTGATGTTAAATTAGACTTCAGTCTGCAAGGGCGTCCCCATGCCGTTCCAGGATAAGTCCTGATGCATAGCGGATAAAAACTACAACGCACCTGCTGGAACTAGAGAAGCTATTGCCACGTATGGAACTGGGCGAGTGTCAACGGTATCTTGGGGAAGGCTCGAATCGTAATATTGGAGACTAGCCGGGTCAGGAGATGTCAAGGTGTCCGCCGGAAAGTCCTGAAAGTTGACTGTGCAGATGTCAGCTTGCTGTTCCAAGACGCAAGGGAGCGAATTTTCCCCTCGCGTTACCAACAGTCTCCGCTGGCTGTCTTGCTGCTTCAGTGGACTGTGGACAGTAAACGGCAGCTGAATGGGTTGCACTAAAGACACCCGAAACTCAGTGTTCCATACGTCTGCGCAAACAACAAAAGGTTCATCCATGCAACATTCGATAAGCTCAGGTGAACAGTCCTTGAGATGCAGCTTGGCTGAAGAGGGAACGCCGACAGACACCGCCTAGAGAACCCACCCGTTATAGTCAATGTCCCAATGTTCACTAGGCGATCCGGTGTACATGCTGTTGAGTCAGTACAGTAGCATATCATTTTCTGCACTTGCTGCATTCCACCTAGAGCCCGCTCGCGATTCACCAGAGACCTGAATCCATACATGTGGTCTTCAAATGGAGAACCGGAGTCCCCGTCAGTCGGAGTCGGCTTCTCTGTTGTCAATCGCAGTGCCATCGTTCCGCCATCTGGAAGTCCATCATCCGCCGAGTCGACTAAAAGGCATCGCAGGACTCACCCATGCAAACAATTATAAGGAAAGTCGCTGTAGGCAAGCGTGCATTGACATGCCGCCTACAATCCAAGTGACCCCCCCCCAGAATTCCACATGGTAACGTGCGTCTACCTGCGCAGTCAGGCCGGATAAGGAGTTGGGGAAGGAACGACGCGAACTCCGTCATCGGGATATCCTTGATGCCCAGGGAACAGGTAGTGTCGTACGTACACTCGTGCGACACCCCTGAAGCTGGAGCACGGAAAGCCACTCTTGAAAGCTCTGAGTCAAAATCTTCAGAGTTGACGCACATTGAATCGTTATAGCACCAGCAGAGAGAAAGCTCACGCACGCTTGTTTCTACCTCCTGGAGGACAATCGGAATAAGGTCCGACGTCCCAAAGGTTATTTGAAGGCCGGTTCCTCCTGCGAGTCAACACAAGCCAGCGTGCTGAGTCCACTTTGCCAGCTGACAGAGTCACAAGCCTCCATACGCTTGCAAATTTTTATTAAATATGGTTACTTACCTTTCACTGCCTCTACTGACTGAACACTGAGAGGAAAAGCAACACTTGATGTTGAAGACGCGCACGTTCCCTTGTCCTTGAGGTACAGCTGCTGCAAAGGGAGCGGCAAGCCGTCTTCTGTCTTTTGTTCGCTGGTCAAGCCAGTAACATCGACGCGAATGATGGGGGGCACGCCAGCAAATGTGGTATTTGCACTGGCGTGAGGGTCGACGAAGATCAGTGTACCGATGAACGAACTACTCCATTCAGGAATACTCTTTGTGGCGTCTGAATTCTGGGTCCAGCAAATGGCCAGGGGCAAGTCAACCAGACCTGTGGCTTCCAGGGAGCTGAAAGCAACGCTTATTTCAAGTTTGTCCCCACTGACAACTCCGCGTCCTGTTGGTAGAGGGTAGTAGGGGGTAGTGCACGTGGCTGGCGAACTGCTCGTCATCTTGGAGATGTACAAAAGGGAATCTCTCTCCATGCTAGCGGGAAGAGTTATTCTGCATATGCTGCTTGCATCCTTTATGCAAATCACCTGCAGCTGCTGCATGGCTGAGGTGAATCGACAAAGCACATCAAGGATGTGTCCCCAAATATTGCCGTGCTACCGTGTGTTGTGGCCCTGCATCTGTTTATTTGCTAGCCAGTCAAGGAGCTGCTCAACTACGGATTTGGATATGCTCAAACTAATGCTATAATGAGAGGCAACTGCGTGGGAGGGCTCCCAGACTCACACTGAACCTGCAGAGAACCAACGCGTTCGATGTAGTTGGTCACGTTGCACTCAGGCGTGGATTGCTCGTCACACCAGCACAATTCATAGGTTATCAGCTCAGGCTCCTTCATGCCGATTGCCGAAGAAAATGTGTAGATTGTTCCGCTCAAGAACTTGAATTGTCCTGAACCGACGCAGAGAGACCCGGAGAGGTACTGGCCACGCTGCTATTCCCCGTCCAGTTCAAAAGCTCGGAGAAGAGCTTATAAAGGGAAACTAGGACTGCACTATAATGGGGGCTCTTCGCATATCAGCGATTGCGTGCGCAGTTGCATGCCCTACCGCCGTCCGGGAGTTCTAGCGCAGCCGCAGATTCATATCCACAAAACTCTTTGAAAGCCCTTATGTTTAAAACTCCGTCAACCGGGAAAGAGCCCTTCGTAGTGACGTCGACGCCACAAACGGAGCCCGAAGTACAAAAGGCAGTTATTTCACTGATGCCTGTACATACATGAAGCACAAAATACAACTCACTTTAAACGGGAGGCAAATTCCTCTGGTAGACTCTTAGGGCTGTTCCTATAAGCACCGCATAAGGCATGGCGTAGTCTCACACCTCCAGATATGGACTACGCACTGAAGCTTACCGTAGCCAAATGCCTTGCCAATCTCCAAGGTAAAGTCTTCCAGCTGGTCTGTGGGAGTCCGCAAGGGGTTCCAACATACTGCCAGACTGTCGTCCACAGGCAGCGGCGAAATGACAGTCATGCTGTCAACTGAGAAAAGCTCCTGATCGTCCTGTTGTAACAAAGATAACATCCTGTCCTCCAGGCGTGGCAAACGCTTCTCCCTGCCCCTCAGGTAACTGCTTCCGCGTCTTGTTCGCCTTGACTTAAGTTCAGCAAAACTCGACCCGCTCACCCAGCCTGAAATTAGACACACACACGCGAGAGGCATAGTACAAGACTGGGTTTACTCCCTGCGTGCTCATCTGATCTGGCTTCAGAAGCAGCACTTATAAGATGCAGCAGCTGTATCTCGGGTGGCGCTCCGTCTACAATGGTGTGGTGAGTATATAGGCCTCACTCCCCTCAGAGCTGGCGGAAGTGTATCCTCGGGGAAACTCCGTCACGATGCCAATGCCAGGACCCTCTGAGCTCTGAAGTTGCACAGGAAGCGGCGGCTTAAAACTTTTGGTCACAGCATTTATTCAGCTTACTAACGTTGGGATGGATGCTGTAGGCTGACTCACCCCGCAAGACTTCACAAAAGCCACTCGACTAATCTCGTGATTCATCGCCGCCAGTTTCGTCCCTACCACTACGAATGCACAAGGTTGCCCGAGCCTGCATCGGACTGTTGGCAACGGTTTCTGGACGACGGGGCCTGAAGCGCAGCAGTGGCAAATATGAAAAGGGGGTGTGATGGCTCACGAAGCTCTCTTAACAGCACAGCTTCCAGACGATCCCAGCACAAAGACGCGCAAATAGAGCGCTAAGGCCCAGGAACCCAGGAATGGTGTGCTTGAAGCCGTTAGCTACTACAAACCGAGGGCATCCCAACGCCAGTCACTGCCTTGCGAAAGGCAGCATGAATTGTACGTGTTCTTGAATGAGCAAGTGGAACACCTTGCACAACCTTCTCACCGCTTACCGGCCCACGTAAGTGTTCCAAGTCGCTTTGTGCATGGCCGGGATCCGTTCTTCAGAGGGTCTTCAGAGCACAGTGGCAGTGCCCAGCATAAGGTTACACCCGTGGAGGAGGTAAGCCATGCTGTCTGCTCGTCCGTGAAGCGAAATGTTAGGCCATCTATCTCTGAGGCTGATAAAGCTAACTTCGTTACACCATCAGCGGGGACTGTCGTTGCCTTCAAATACCTTTCATCGGACTGGCTCTCGGGACAGGCGACATCGCCTTGAAACGCATAGACGCTTGAGTCTGGCTCGAGGTGCGGTTTCTGAGTGGTGCGCACAAGACAACTCAGGCAGCAACGCGGGGTTTCCCGTCCAAAACTAAAAGGCATCACCCTCGTGACTCCGCCAAGGGCTGCTACCACTCCGCGTTAAGAAAGGGAAGGCGCCATTTGCATTTAAGCTAAACACTCCATAATCTGCGCCCAACAAAGGGTGACGACAAGAGGACGTACCAAGTTGGCGAATGCATCGAAAGAAGGGCTGGTTTCGTCTTCGTCCGGTATGCGGTTGTCAAGAATGTAATACTTGGAGGCGTCTTCAGGGGCAACTTTAACATGGCAGTGCTCCGTATCACCATTTAAGCAAACTGCCTCGCCACCGGGGAGCTCTGTAGGAGCGGACGGTCCTGGAACGTTTCCTACGTACTGCCTGAAGAACAAAGCTCACACAGGGGGTTCAGCTGTATTGCTGCGGCTACTGCTGCTGCTTCTGCAGAAGCTGCATGATCAGCAACCGCTCTCCCTATGTAGTGAGGCCAGTGCTGCCGGGGCCCGCGTAGATGCGTATCCTAGTATGCAGCACTTGCAGAACACTCCAAAAAAGAACGTGGCAAACATACGGTGTACCGAAGGTCTTAATGTTCGCGGACACAGCCACAATGCACAGCTTCCGGCTCTCAGTTGGAAGCTGCGTAGAATATGTCAGTTCGGTTAGGTAGCTCGCTCCACTCCACGACGACTGGTGGGGCAAGACGACAGCATCCCACTGCTCCTCAGTAACTTTCCCGCAAGTTGCAGCCCCATCTTGATCTTCTAACAGCAAACCGAACGATTGGCCATCGTCAATCGTTTCTTGAGCGCCCACAGTCACCTGCAGGGTGCAAGTGGAAAGTTCTGTTCCCGAGCAAACCACCGCTTCATCTGCAAAGAAGGCCGCACACCCACTCTTGCCCCTACCTACCCTTCTGATCGAGGATAAGGTCATCGCAGCAACGCTTACTGCCCTAGCAAGTACGCAGGGTCGCCCCTGACGCCCGTCTGACCCTCCTTTATAGTGGTAGATGCAAAAACACAGGATCACTGCCCATGAATGCACAGATCAAAGCCCCCTCCAGAAGCACGAATGCTCACCCACAATGGAGAGGACAGGGAACACCTCAATGATACCTAGAGACTCTGAGTACGCGGAAGGGTCGTGGTTAGGAGAGATATGAGGGTTCCAGCAAATCTCATAAAGTCCTGGAGAACCTTGAGGGGCCCAGAATGAAATGCTTTCATCGGAGACAGAAGAGCTTTCATTGGAGGTAGAGCTGTTTCTGTCGGAAGGTGATTCTAGTCCCTGTTCTGGTTCTTGTAATTGTAGTAGTGCTACAGGTCCTGGTTCTGGTGATAGTTTTGGTCCTCGTTTTTTGTATGCTTGTAGTCGTAGTTTTGTTCCTGATTCATGCCCTGATCCTGCTCCCTCATCCTCGATTGCGGTGTCCCTGACCTGGATTTTGGTGGAAAGCTCCACCATCACCAAGCCCTCCTCGAGCTCGCCTACTGAACCGTTCTCTCCGTTCGTCGAAGAGGTTGTATCATCTGAATCCGCAGCCACGGAGGGGAACACAATCAACTCAGGATGTGAAAAAATGTAGCGACACACTGTTTGCACGTGAAGTGCTGGGGTATGCAGCTTTACTTGGCATGCGCACGGCTAGCTGCTACCCACTGACAAATACCAAGGTGAAAATATCCTGCTGGCATATTCAACGGCGTACGTACCAACGCAACGATACACGCCAAAAAGCTTCCTTGAGCTAGTGTCTTCACAGGTGTCTGGCACAGACACCTGCAAGGCAGCGTTTTTGCCTCCGGCTGACTCAGAAGGAATACGAGCCACGGGAATAAAGAAGCAAAGCCTCCTGCCTTTGCAATGAGCATTCAACAAATCCGCCACGTCCACCTCCCCGCAAACTCCCCGCGTATCTACCCACCGAGCCTCCACAAACTCAGGAGTCGTACCTCGCTTGCAGCGCGTGTGGAAGATAGTTCTGGGAAGTACCCAGAAATTCACTGCAAAAACGCAGCCAACCATAAAACGTGGGAACGAATATTATTCCCTAGATGCCCCCAAGACTCAAAAGAGAAGACAAATGAGGCTCCCCTTAAAATCTCCCTAAATTTCCAATCATGCAACGGGACCAAAATACACATATTCGTGCACAGCGGCTACAGCCATACCGGGCTTCAGGTCGTTTTCTGTCAGGAGGCCTCGCGAACTGTGAGAGCCTAATATAAGAAAGCTTGAACCCCCAACCTTTGCGGACCGGAGCTGTGCAGTTCCAAGGCCCCTGGCCTCTCCGCACTTCTGGAGAACCGCCACCCTACTGAAAGAGTGGTCTAACTTTGTGAGGTTTTTGCCTTGAACGGTAATTGGACATGCGCCGCTGTGAGAACAAGATAGTTGTATGGGCTTCCGCTTGAAAAGAGGCCCTACCCAGAGCACATTAGCGATTTTGATCGATTCGCCAGTGCCATCGTCCCGCCAGCATATTGTGGCGGAGCCGTTCTCAGATAGCCAGGCTCTTGCAGAGCCAAACCTGTAGGTCGCGTACTCCACCACCTCACCATCAGATATCGGCTCGGCTGAGAGGCTCAACGGCGAGTTGGTACTTAACTCCGAGGCCTCGAGCCCCACAGCACTCTTATAGATAGAGTTGTCTTTGCTGGGGCATTCAGTTTCCCCAGGGAGCAAAATCACACTGCTTTGTTCTGGAAGAATCCACGGCTGCAACAGCAACATCGGCAACAAACAGCCGTAGTGTAACGGTAAATATGTATTCAGCGCGTGAGGCACATGTGGGGGCACACAAGTGATCAGCTGCTTTGTAACGGGAACATGTCTGGCATCCACCTTCCTTACCAGAACGGCTCAAGCACCTGCTTTCTCACTGACCTCGTTGGTAGGAAATAAGGCAGGGTCATCTGGTGGCCTAGCAGTCACGCCGAAGATACAGGCAGATGCCTCTGTGCTGCCCGACATGCACGGAACAAAGCCCAAGGCGATCGCAGTGTTTGAGATGGACCCTCCAAGGTGTCCAGGCGTAGGCCCCGAGACGCTTACCAGGGGTGTCCTGCGCAGAATGACAAACAACGAGACAGTTTGTAAGCGCTCGCTGCTCGGAAGTAGCTAACGTGCCAACAAAACGTAGGAGGCTTCAAATGCTTTTCAGGAGGCAAAAAATACAGGGGAAAGCCGCAGCTATGCGACCATCTCACCAACTTTTCCTGACGGGAACAGACGTTCCTCCGGAAAACATGGTAGTCCAGCAGTAGGTGGTGGGCGTTTTTCCCGCCTGCATCTCGAAGGACATGATGGCCACCGTGGCCTCTGTGCCATCTGTGCCTGTTTCCACCGGTGAACCGTCTTGGCGATTGCGAATCATGACTTTCTCGAAAGTCACTTGTGCCTGGGGCTGGGTCACGAGTTTGCTGCCGCTGCTACAGCTAGAGCCGTCCGTGAAGGCGTCGACGCTTATGCTGCACCACAGGCCTTGCTTGGGAGCACGTCCTCCAAACTCTTTGGCCGTCTTCTCGTCCAGCAAAGCGCTTACTTGAACCACCACACTAGCAGAATATGGAGACCTCCTACTAACCCTGCGCGCTGAGACATTGACAACACATCTCAGAAGCCTTTCAGTGAGGAGAACCCAAAGCTGCACTTTAGAATGTCTTGCTTGGACACAACATGCAGAGTCGGTTAGCCTTGCTCTCTAGTGTGCAGTGTATGCACTGGGGTTTATGCCCCCGTTCTATCTGCATGTTGGCGCTTAGTACTGCCCTCACCTTTTACGATGGGGAAAGGTAGAAACGAGATGCTGGACACTGCCAGGTTGAAGTTTGCCTTGAATTCATCGGAGTCGGCATCCTTTGAGGACCCAGGAGTGGCCTTGGTATTCCAGCACAGCTGGTATCCGGTGCCCGCCTCTGCAGGCACTAGAAACGTTGCTGTTCCTTCCTCTGCGCCGTCGTTCTCACCCACAGCCCACGAAGTCGAGTTAGCATCCTGCGAAATTCCAGCCAGATAAATCCCCCGACGAAAGCATATGAAAGTTGCTCCGTCACATCTAATACCCCTTGTGAGGAACGCATGCAAGAGTGCAGCAGCGGAGGCCCCGCAGGCACAAGCAAGTCCTGAGAGTTCCAAGTACAGGCAGTGTAGGAAGACTCACACCGCAGCTTCTGGAGAGCGCCAACCTGGGCACGCCATAATCCAGAGAAGTCATTTCAAAGCCTGCAACTGTGACCCGGCAGCGTCCGGCCTCCAGCTGTTCGCAGAGTTGCTCCGTGTAGGGTGAAGCGGTCGGTCCTTTCCACTTAGCAGTCCCCAGCTGCTTCACGCATGGTTTCGCAACGGGGTCTACGCAATCGTTGTCCACTATGCACAGAGCTGCAAAACCGCGCTTCTTGAGAAGACGCGAATTTCGGTCCAAAGTAACAGTCACTGAATTCCCAGTGATGCTGCTCTCAAGCTTTTCCGAACTAATCCCCTGTTTGTTCGTAGGAGTGGTGAAGTCGATCTCCCCAGGTGTCGAAGGACACACATCCTGGGGAACCGCCGCAACGGTCGTGTTTGGAGGAAGCAAGGCAAGCTGAGACAAGCAGCAAACGCAAACCGCACCTCTTCCTATAGCTTCACGATGCAGGAGCTTTGCATGAAGTGCACGATAGTGCGAACTGTCACGAAGTCTATCACAACCGTAAAGGCGCAACGAGTGCTTGGCTCACAGTTTGCAGCGCTTGCCCATTCGCATCTAACACCGAACTGAACTGCAGTGCTCTTGTCGCTGTGCAGCTGGCAGCTACGTCAACGCTGCAGGTGGCTTCAATATCAGAGGATGGCAATTCAAGTCCTGGAAGCCTCCCGAGATAGGTCCTGAAACAGTAAAAAGCAGTTTTCTGCCTTGAAAATTTACAGTTGAAGACAATGCACTGAGTGTTTAAGGTACCCACTAACTCCAGTTATCTCATGCCATTCAGCATGCGGCAACTTCCTTTTAAGCTTACGTCTGCACGGAATCCTCCGTGAAGCTAGATGGTGTGTGAAACTGAACCCAGCAGACAGAGGAAGTATGCTGCTGAACTGAAGCAACGACAGTCACTAAGCTTTGCCCGTCGTCCGTTTCCTTGGCCTCCGAGACCGACAGATAGGCCGTGATCGCTCCTTCCCGCGCGTCCTCAGCGAAGCTGCAGGTGTCCACGTCCTTGTCTGTGGGGGCTCTCTTAAGGTAGACTTTCGTGGACCCTCTAAGGAAAGGCGGCACTAGCCGGGCTGAAATCTGAAGCGTCACGGCCATAACCGGACTGTCAAACAACGCAGGTGGTAACTTTACAGCTGCAGCGAACAGGCACGCACATTGTCTGAGGCAAGCACTCACGCAAGCTCATATATCATCAAGGCCCCTTTTCAGCGAGCACCAGTGGGCCCACAGCCAGTTCCGACTCCCCACAATCCTATGCTTCTATTTGTCTGTGAGTAGGGCAAGATGCATGCATGGATGTTTGTGCGCCTCTCCGTTTCTATCTACGATGCTCTATATCCGTTTCCCTCCTCTTTCCCTGCTTCTCGCTCAGTGTTTACTTCGCTATCTGTCCTTGCTCCTATGTCCGGTGAGCATCGGGTAAGAGCCAGGGATTAGGTCAAACTAACATCCGTTGCAGCCGCCAAGAAGGCAAGAATGGGCAGGGGGAACGAATCCCTGGGCAGCGTGTGCACCTCACATTGTAAAGAGGGCCAGGGTAGGAAAAGGACGCGACCTACGGACACGGTGTGGTCCAGCAGGTGGTGCACAGAGCCCACTGAGGGGTTCCAGCACAGCTCCAAGCTGTCCCGGTCGATACTAGTGTTCAGGTCGAAGTGAACTGTCGTCGAAAAGAGTTGGGTGCTCCTAACTTCCTGAAATACAGTCGCCGATACCTGCTCATCAGCAGGTTCATCCATGACCTCCAAAAAGGCGGAATCTGCTGAAGGCGCACACTCATCGCTCAGCAGGCAAGAGACCTCCTGCTGCGAAAAAAAGCCTGGCCTTGTCTGTATTCTTGTCACCTAAAAGGATGACCTCCAAAACGGCCCAACAACAGCTGCAGGAAGTTGGCTATCGGTTTTTAAGGAGGGGACACACAGCACGTCTGCACATCATGGCACTCACCAGCAGTCGGAGCCCCCTCACCCTCCTGAACACGCTCGCCGGCGGCCGAGATCTGCGAGAAGCTGGAATGGTCCGAAGGCAAGGACAGGTCCACGCCTCGCAAAGCTCCCGAAAGAGGCAGGCTTCCTTCTCCTGAGACTTTCTGAATTGATAGGCACCCAACGCAGAAGCGTATGCGCTATTGTACTTGCGCATGCTTAAGCATGCATATATGCAGAGATGTACGCTCAGCTGCATGCGGTTACCCCCACACCCACAACGACGCTGGCCACTTCTGACAACCCTGACCAGCACGTCAAGGTGTCAGCAGCAACCAGAGGCCCTTCATGAGCACGGCCATTAAGTAAAGACTATGCGCAGACGGTGAAGCAAGGCTAGCGCTCTTGTTGCAGTCCTGAGGCTGCCCAGACCCCTCCGAGGACATCCACTCACCCCACAAGCGTCAAGAGCCGCTAGACGACTGAAGTGCATGCTGAGAAAGTTCATGTTTTTCCCGCGGATCTCGATGTCGCATGCTTGTCCGCGCTGACACAGGAAGAACTGCTCGTATCCCGCCGTTGGGCCTGCGGCGGTAAAGGAATTCAGCGTAGGAAGCGTCAAATTCTGGCACAGATCTACCGCGTTCACTTACAGGATTCAAGAGAACCTGCCCACCAACAACCCCCTCAGGCTTCCCCGCAACGCCACGCACAGCTTGCACTCATGTGGCTCCCTAACTGCTCCGCAGGTCCACATGCAATACGGCTCTAGTGCTGCATCCCCCGCTGGAGACGCATCCTCACCTGTCCAGCGCATGTATCCAAGAAACTGAGTGCATCGCTCGTTCTCCCAGCAGGTCTGTGTTGGGTTTTTCAGTCCCTCTTGTGTCATGCAGATGGTGGCAACTTCGGCGTTGGCAACCCACTGTTTGAGTTTGGGTTCCACGGAAAACATCAGCTTGACGGAGTCTGCATGCGTCAATGTCATCGACAGCGCGCTTGCCTGCAGCAAAGCCGCCGTGTCAGCCACGTCCCCTGCGAAGACTTCGAAGACGGGATCCGAAGGGTCACTAGGGCACTCCACCATGCCCTTCAGCAACTTCACAGCGACGGTCTGCGGGTAAAAGGCTGCCTGCAGCAGCATCCCCAACAGAATTCGCATATGCGTGCATGCAGTCATCCTGGAGTGAAAGCAAAAAAAATAAGGGAGGAAAGTCGCAGCTCCTGCAGAAAGCTCGTCTGTGACTAAGGGAGTCAACCGCAGGCCTTCTGGGACGGGTGTGCCTGCTGTCCTGCAGCAGCAACGAAGTGTGCGCGCACCCAGGGCTGGTCAATGGTGCTTGCGTCCGGGTAGAGGCCTATGACGCAGTCTCCCTTGGAAGCCAAAGAACAGCGGCCTTCCCCCGCGGTGACCCTCTCAGGAAGCGTGGGCAGAGGGGCTTGCCCCAGGCTAGTGATGTCCGTGAAGTACTCGGTGACGGGATTGACAAGACAGAGTTTGGAGCGAACTGAGGGGGCAGGAACTGTAAACGTCAGCAGCAGCTGCACTTCGTCGAACTTCCCAGAGTACGTGCCGCCATCAGCCTGCGTTGTGGCGAGCTGCTGATTGCAGCTCGTGTCTTGCACCGTCTCTGCCTCAATTACGGACAGCACCACGTTCTCTGCCAAGTCAATCGAGCTGAAGCCCTCCACTACTACTTCCAGGAAAGCGTTGTTTATCTTCTCGTCTGGAAACTTCAGCGTCAGGTCTGCCCAGCCCCAACACAGCATTGCATGCACAGAAGTACACTGAAATCGTGCTCAGGTACAGCGCCATCAGCTTGCCTAGTAAGTGTGCGCTACCTCTACAAAGCTGCAACTTTTCTAGCAGCATGAAAAGCTGCGGGATATCTCTCGTTTCAAAGGAACCGCGCTGAGAGCTATTGGGGACGCGAGCTGACACCAGTCCCCAAGAAGACCTCTTTTGCGACAGGGTGGAACAACTACCACTCAAGGGCCCAAAAGCTCACCCCTCAACTGGACATTCCACCATCCTTTGGAAAAGAGAGTCAAACACACAAACGCACACAAACCCAGCTGATACTAGCGTATAAAATACCTAATGCAAGCTGTGAGACAGGCACGCAGGCAGGGCGGGAAAGGCTAGAGAAGGCGGCGAGGGGTTGGGACTTAGGTGCACCAAAGTTGCTACCCCGGCCTATCCCCCCATGTGTCCCTACGTAGCAGCGCTGTGCACCCCCGCAGCAGCTGGAAGCGCGGGAGGCCGCGCTGCTGTAGGATCCCTGTCTCACTTGATTGGGCGAAGCTAAATCCTTCTGCAGAACGCACAAGCACGCAGGCAGATGAGGGAAAACAAGAAATGAGAGAGGGAAGGCAGATGCACACAACAGAGCAAATCCTGTGGTCCGTGCCAATGCTCCTGGATTAGCAATTCCTGTTCCGTCTTGCGCCTTGCTCGCCTCTCAGTTGAGACCGCCAACGATGGAGATAACGGAGTAAACACGGAGTTCGACACTCACCGGAGAGTGCGTCGGGTCCAGCTTTCACCATTGCTGAAAGCAGCACCAAAAAGGAGCAGCAGCAGGTATGGGCGCAAACTCAGGTTGCGACGAAGCCCTTCCCCAAGTGAGGTTCATCATTAAGAGCGTCCTTGGCTGGATGCTGGCCCTGCTCTAGTGCAAAAGAAGAAATAAAGGACCTACCTGAGACGATCAGTGTCCCTAGAAAAAATCCATTCCCGCAGATCGCGTATTGGAGGCTTCGAGGAAGGAAGGAAGGCACCTCGACCTCTGCCTCCCCCTTTACTGACACCGCCACCGTAATCCCCGGCAGAGTGCACAGTTCTGCACCGTCTCCTGCATCTTCCGTAACGGGCACAATAGACAAAGCGACAGATATCTCTGTGTCCGCTGCACTGCGGAGGGTGAAACGGCAAGAGCTGTCAGTGCGCCTGTCCTCTCCCACTGTGCAGAAAACCAACTCAGGGCCAAACTCGCTGGGCAGCGCCTCCAGCAATACGCCCGCTGCTTCTGTTGCTCCTGCACCGGCCAACAGCTTGAAGGCCGCAGAGGAAACGTCCGCACCAGCAGTCCTCACAGGCCCTACCCCGCTGGCGGGAGAGGCGCCGAGGCGGGTGGTGCCCTCATTGTTGCTTAATTGCAGCATACCGCGCAAAAACGTAAACTGTTCGCCCTCACCACAGGAGACAGCTGCACCTCCGACCCGTACAGGCGAGCAGTAGCAGATCTCGTACACTCCAGCTGGCAGCTCCGTCAGACGGGCGTCGTTTACCAAGTTAATGTGGGGTTGCACCGGCCACGGGCCGGCAAGAAATGAGCCAGTCCCGCAGAATCGCATTAACGCCAAGTATCCTGGGGGAAAGGGTTGGTCCTTGTGAGGACGCCGCTCCACCGTCTCCCCCCACCAGTCAGCATCTGGCATTTTCAGGGTCAGCCAGCAGTTCTTCGCGTCGCTGCAGAGTACCAGAGGCACGTCCCGCGCTCCTCGGTTCCCCTTCGACAATATTCGTGGGCCTAAAGCACCAAGAGGAATGCATAAGCAGACACGATCCCCCCGTTTGCATCAGTGCCGCCAGCCTGTCTTATATTCCTCAGTGTTCTATTCATTTCCGTTCTACAAATGCTGCCTCGACGAAACTGGGTATAAGACACGCGCAGCACCAGCAGCCAGCCTCTGCTGCCCATGCAAGCGAGCAGTGTACCTGTCCTGAGGCGCAAGGAGCAGACAGCCGCTAACGAGGCGTCGCAACTCCTCGCCCGCAGACAGGGAGGCCCCGCCCCCTGTTGAGTAAGGGATGCGCAGTCGGCAAATTTCTCCCCATCCAGCGCTTGAGGATGTCCGTCACAGAATAGGGGGTCCCAGCTGCACACGCATGCATGCATGCACCGAAGAGAAAGAGAGGCAGTGGCTTCTTGTTCAGCCACAAAAGTTCTCCTGGGCATACAGCAGCCTACCTTGAGGGCAAGCTGACACGGGAGTGCATGCCAATCCCTAGAACCGCCGCTGCCGTCGCTGCTGCTGCTGCTGCTTTTGTTCTGTAGGGCCAGAACTTAAGGTAATTGCTGGTCTTACGTGGGCGGGGAGTGTGCGCTGATAGGCTTCCAGGGGGGCCAGGTGCGCGCAGCTGGGCAAGAGGCGACAATGGCGCTGAGACGGTTGCCGAGTTTGTCGGGAGAAGTCAAGGCTGCCTCCGAGCAATCCTCTTCTTTGCGTCTGCATGTAGCCCCAACTCCAGGAGACACCAACGGACACTGCCCCGGCTGGAACAAACCCATCCATGAATCGCCAACTCCCGATACCATTTCCTGCACTCAAAACCACGTACCAGCACTCAAGTCGGTTTCTGTGGGATCTCACCTCAGAGACGCTCTCGGCCTCCATAACCACACTCTATATCAGAAGGAACACCCCTGAGTCGAATAGGAATACACCGTCTCCCTTAAAAATCAATTGCCTTCCTCATAGCTAAATGAAATCGCGACCACCCAACTTTTCGCCACCAAAGCAAGCAGCGCCCTTTTTACTCGCCCCCAAGGAGACACTGTGCAGATGCTTGCCAGACACATTGTGCTCTAAACTCTGCGACAAGGGCTTAGGAGAAACCTAGAGCCCCAGAAAGGTTAAAACGAGCTGCCACAAGTAAAGCTACGGAGCCTTCGCGACAAACCACCTGTGTACATTCCCCCCGAAATACGGCATTTTGTGCAGCACCGAATTCTAGGGGTCCGGGTATATGTGGTAGAATACACCGTCCCGCAAAGCTTATGGTATCTACATATGATTACAACCAGCGCTTAGCTTTTTCTGCTACACAGCCGCAGTATAAGCAGCAGCGGTACCCGCAGCAGCCGCAGCTCACTCCGGCAAGGTTGAATTCCATATCGTTTTGGATGGCAGCGAGGCTGGCGTCATCGTGGTCAAACCCCACAGCCGCTGCGAGGCTTCTGCACTGTGCATTTGCCGCGAAGAAGTTGTTTTTTGCGTCCCCGTCTCGGCGTCCTCTCGTCTTAAGAAAACACTTAGCACCCAACTGCAACGCCCCTGGCCACGGGCAGTCGCCCCCGGTTGGAAAGCCCTCAATGCCTCTGGCTTGGGGGTACCGCGCAGCGAAGAAAGCCACACCCCACAGGCCCTTGTCTAAGCCCCCCGCGACCCCGCAGGGTGTCCCTACCGTCACCCGTGTCCGTATCCGCAGCGTTTCGATTGCTGCATCATCTGCCATCACTTTATCTTTGAGCACCCGGTGAGAAACGCACAAGTCAAACCCCAGAGAGCCCCCGTCAAAGCCAAGAGAGGGGCGATTTTCCAGCGCCAGCACGTACAACACACCAATATAGCCGGCGCAAGAGCGCCCAGGGACCATGCCAAAGCGCCCCCTCCCTCCATCCTGCTGCTCCCTGAAGAGGCAAATGGCCTGACCAATGCGCTTGCCAGTAAGGCGCTGCACGAGCGGCAGCACTTCTTTTTCGTCGGCAGGTGCGTAGAAGGTGTTGGCTACAGACCATCCCCTTCTCTCACCGACCTCCAGGCCCTCCCAATACTCCGCAGGCACAACCGTCGACTCCGCCTCCTCCGCAGCAGAGACCTCTGGATCGTTAAGCCTACGGTGTATGATGTAATAGCGCGCGGTTCTGGCCTTCTGCAACACACGCAGTGACGAACTCTCCGAGAAACGCGTCTGTGCGCGTGCAGACCCTCGATCTCCTGCAGCACGCAAACACACCCCACCGACAGAGAAAAAAACAAGCCCGTCTACAGCCACTCCATGAAACTCTAGCGCACCAATGCGGAGAAAGAAACGCAATGCTTCCGAGGAAGAAGCAAAAAAACGCGTCCAGTGGGCAGTGAACCGTAATGCGACAAGCACCTAAGAAGTCCAGCACACCCCTGCTCAGCTCAGCCAGCCAAGTTCAGCCAAAGCCCTATCAATATTACAATAAAGAGCTACCTTCCACCCACAGGCCGTGCCTGGCAACTGCTGCTGCTCCTACTGCTGCTGGCTTCACTGCCGCTGCTACTTTTGCTGCTGCTGTTGGAACTGTTGGCGCAGCTGTTGTTGCTGCTGCTTCGGCTGCTGCTGATGGGCGCAGCACTAGCACGGGTCCTCAGCCTCGTCATTGCGAAGGATTTTCTGACGGAAGTGTGCACTAAACGTACTTTCGGGGTCAACTCTTGTAAATGTGCAGGAGTAGGGCACCTGCTCCAGGAAGGACTGCCAAGAAAGATCGCCTCGACGAAGAAGCCTGAGCCACGCAGCCATCCCACGACGCAGGCAATCCTCGCTGCAGCTGCTGCGCTCGAAGTCAGGTTGCTGCAGCGAAGGCCGCGTAAACACACAGCGCTCCCTGTACACTTGAGGGAACCACCGCTCTGAACGATGCTCCATCAAGCACGTGTATGGGTCCAACGCCCCATCGCAGGTGCCTCCGTGTCTGCAACGACAAAAAGCAGCAGCAGCAAGGACCCCACGTGGCATGAGACACACCAAGCGCTTCCCCACAGAACCAGCGAGAGAAGGCACAGATACAGTAGGAAGTAAGCCAATTATGGACTGGATATGAACCCGTATCACTTGCTCAGAACACCCGAAAGTCAGCCGCAAGCAGTCACAGTGAAGCATCCCAAATACTCTGCATGCAGAGGAAGCCACGAGGTGGGTGAGGATGCGCGATGGTTGCCTGCGATGTATACTGACTTGTGCAGGAGCGCGCGGCAAAGACTGCGGCAATTGGGAGCCTCTTCTGGGATGACATAGACGGTTTCGTCTGCATTAATCTGTCCATACACAGCACTGCTGCATTCTATACCTTGGGGCTTCCTTTCCCCCACTGCCTTTGCCAGCGCCCAGGCCTTCTTGCGCTCCTCGATTATCTCAAGGAGAGAAGTGGCAGCGTCCCCACCTTCTGCAGACACCCACACGCCATTTACTACTGCTGCATAAGCAAGAACATTTTATGCTCTGTCTCTTCGACTTGAGCGGGCTGCACCTGACACCGCCTGAACCCAAGCCCAACAGGCAGGAAACCTCTCGTGCTGAAGAAGCAGCATTCGACGCCAAACTGAAAAAAGACTCAACAAATCTGCAGTTCCCACGAGCACTGTGCAGATTCTAAAGCAGTCAGCCTACAGAGCGCAAGCCCCTCCTGGAGGAGGCAAAGCAAAGACGACGGGCTTGTGACAACAGGGCAGGTTTGTGCTTGCTTACCTTCAAATGCTTTCCGGGGACAGTCTTCGCCGCCGCTTCGGCTTTCTTCGACAGTGGAGAGAACTCCAGCGCCCCCCTGTTCTGCACATCCCGGCGAAAAGCTGTGAACAAGGGCAATTAAGGCAAAGCAATAGACAACCAAGCGCCAGTTGTAGCTCCAAGACGACAACTGGCGGGGACTGTTTAGCCCGTAGCGATGACGAAAGATCGGCCTAGGGCCCGGACTGCATGTTGCTGCCTCCGTTGCAGAACGTGCAGTTGGCGAAGAAGCCGCATCAGCAGCAGCAGATGCCGCACCCCGTGTTGCCGTTGCAGCGGCAACGCTTCTGCTGCAAGCCGCAGCTGACAAGGAGGCATCGCTGTAACTATCTTGAATACTCCCACTCCAGTGGCACCTACGGCGAGACGCGCCTAAAGAACTTCTAGCTATGGAGAGAGCCATGGCCGGCAGCAGTTTTGGCTGAGTGAGGCGCAGTGGCGAGCGGGGTCGTTGCAGTGAAAAGGGTACTTTGACAAGAGAGACTGCCTTGCAGCGTCAAGGAGAAAACAACACGAAAAGCCGCAGGCCATCCCACGCATGCACTGCTTCCTATGGGTTGCGCCCATGCACGGAACACTGGCGCTGGCGCCTTGTGCAGGTGTGCGTGAAACAAAGACGAAACGCCATGTTTCCCGCCTTGCCCGTACTCGGCTCCCCTCTTTAATTTGAAGGGATCTGGGCACAAGGAGATAAGCGACGTTTAGACAGGACACCACAGTAGGTCAACGTGAGCTAGTTGAGCGCAAAATGATCTGCAGCGAGTTCGTCCAGCTTGGCTGCTTCCCTTACTGCTGCAGTGCCAAGTGTAAAGCAGACTTTAATGTCAAAACGGAGGTGGAAGAGAGTCAATATGGCATGTAATTATGTTCAAGGACCCAAGCCGCATGCAAAGGCCGTAGTATGCGTGATCGCAGCTGCATGACCACTTCATAGCTCGTGCGTCCAATCAATAGATATTGACAAGACGAATTGAAGACGATCCAGGAAATGCAAGAAAATAATCAGCTACATTTCTATTTTGAACCCGAAAATACGCCCAACGATGCGCAGATCGCCTTCGCTCCTGAAGCCGCTGACGATTCTCATCTGCGCTACACAGCAGGAAAAACGGGCTCCTGGGAAACCTGCATAAAAACAGGTTCACTTGGAAGCACGCAGAATTAACAAGCTTCAGTAATTGTTAGAACAAAGTTAAGAAACAATTCTATTCGTTGCTCTTTTACCTCGAACGTGAGACTTTTGCAGCTGTTGCACAGGTACGCCCAGTCATTGTACAGTTCGTGTACGCAAGTTGCACTGTATAACGCTTTCCCTCCCTTTGTAGAAATACGGCTCCATGGTGTCTTTTATGTTGTGTTATGTAGAAGAGAAGGACAAGTGATGTGGTATTGTTGCATTTTTCTCTGCTTTCCACCGCACGTCTGCGCTGATCCAGTGGTAGAGGAGGGAGAACCACTCTGCTTGCTGTTATCTAACAGAGTAATCCTCTGGGTTTTTTCATCGGAGCAGTTTAAAGCTACATAAATGTTCCGTTAAATGTATTTTTTCTACTGATATGAGCCATCCCAGAAAATGCATTAGGAACCAGAAGGACCTAGGACATCGCACACGCACGACCAGTCGGTTGCCGCAGCTCAGTGCAAACATAAACACGAATTCGTACACCTTCAGTGGAACAATGTAGCTAGTCCATAGAAGCTGGGGCTCTGCGAAACAAAGGTTGCTAGGAAGTGCTTGGCGTATGCAGGATAGAGGAATAATCCGGATGTTTTACAGCTCAGTACACAAAAGTGGACCACGGAAGGAACAAAAACAACAGCTGTCTTCTCCAGCAGTGTACAATTGCCCTTCAGAGTGGGCCCTGGGGAAAGTGGTCGCCATGCCTCTTAGGGTGTCAATGGATGTACGTAAGTTGCCAGTCTTTTGCAACGCGTAAACATAAGCCTCCACGTTCGGCACCTGGCTTCCTTTTCCAACCAAAGAACGCACTTCGCCTTCCGCTCTGCCCCCCCCTCCCCCATTGTTTATTCCTCTTGAGTAATTTTCCGCATCAGCATGCGATGGACACTTTAGAGCCGATACAAAATTTCCCCTCATTGCACCAAGACAGAGTAAAGGGGATGAAGGTAAGACATTGTATTGCAGTCCTGTGCCGACTCCGAATAAGAAGTGCAAAGACGTACAGAATGAATGGAAAATGCAACACCAAGCAGCCCGCAGCTGCGACAAAAATCAGAAAAGGCATACAATTCGACACCCGCATGCAGCTTAAATACAGTATGTATAGTTTGCGACGAGGAATACTGACGGGCTGTAGAAGCTAATATCTGTAGAGCAAAGAAGGCTACCTAAAAAGAAAGTGGGCAAAGGTGTGCACAGCTAGGACTTAAACTTGGAAATAACAGGAGAAATATCCTTTAGTTACCTAAGATCAGTTCAGTTAATAAGACACGAAGTCCCAGGTTCTAGCTGGTGCGCGTGGCTAGTCTAAATGTGTGACTAGCAAGAGTAAGAAGAACAATACCAGTGATGCACAAATGATATTGACAGCGAAGACAATAGGAGGTAAGAATGCGAATAATAATAATAGCAGCCGCAATACCAATTAAGCAAAGGTACAACTTCGTCGCATCACCAGAGGGCGAGATGGACGGTAAAAAGGCAGAAAAGCCACAGAATGATTTATGCTCTCTCTGCCCTGCAATCAATTCCCTGTCTTTGGGAATTACTCTCGTCAGGACACAAAGCCCTAAATCCGACACCTTAGCGATAGGTATTCTTGTTATATATATATATATATATATATATATATATAGATGGTATGCTTATGCGTTTACATAATTGTGCAGGAGGGAGAACGGGGCCCAGGCTCTGGGGGTTGCACTTGGCGCACACAGAAAGCCCTCACCTGCAGCGGCAGCCAACAGGTAGAAAAACAAATTATATTACATGCCCTGTAGAGTGAATAGTTTAAAGGGTTAAGCTTCAAACGCAAGGAGCGGCTAGGGACAACAAGAAGCCATAGAAACGGTGCATTTTTCCTACACATCGGAGTCCTGCATGTATCTATCTTCTGCCTCACTGAATCCTATGCCTATCTGCCCATCAGCCTCCTTGCAACATCGTTGGTTTATGCCTTCTTTTCTGTCCATTGCCTGAAGCCGTCCCTATTCCTTTTTTGACTGTTGCTAGCGCTTTGCTTCTCTACTTGTTTATGTGTTCATGTATATCGGTTAAGAACGGTCTCTGCATCCCAGCTATGTCTCCTTTGCGTGGGTCCTAATGCCTTCCTCACCTTCTCGTACGCACGTCGCACAAGCCTCGGACAAGCGCGGTGATCCGTTAGCGAAGTTATAATACCTGCACCCCCCGTATTACAACAATAATAACCACGACAATATTACTGCTTGTAATAGTAGGAGTAGCATGGGTGGAAAACAAGGAAAGACCCTCTCATGCAAACGAACCCAAACAGATTACCAACGCCTTCTACACAGTCATTATAGGATTCAGGTACTGCTATACAGATATATTCATCTATGAACATACAAATGGAAGTTTCCGTAGGACCAGTACGCATATTGTATTTCTCCATATCACTAACTAAAAATTTTTATTTACATGCACATCTGCTTTTTACCCTACCGCTTCCACTCAAAGGGGCAGCACCCAAGAGCGTTCTAGCCTCCTAGGCGTTTGTTCTCTGCAAGACACCCGGCTTACCGTCCATACGGCGCATGCTCGCTTGGCTGTATGGGCAGGTTTGAAACCTGTACGCGCAAGTTGTCACAAATATTTTATTGCGGTTAGCAAGTTCTCCATGTGAACTGAAATTCCCTTTAAACGTGCGCAAACAGGTCTTGCAACATTGCTCGTTCAAAACACCGACTCAGCCGCTGTAAAAGCCTTTTTATATCAGTATACGCATATCATGCGTATACTGAAAATACTAGCAAGTAAATGTCCATTGGTGGCAGCGATTTCTATCAGCATAGAAGCAAATACACAAATGCAGATCAGGAGTGGAGCACACACCGACTAGTAGGAAGGTTCAAAGGCAGGGCCTACAAGGCCGCAGTGAACAAGTATCAGTGCAAGGAACACGAGGTAAATACATATGTACATATGAAAATGCATAGCTACATATGTTTACGTACATGTTCTCGCTCATATATGTACACTTGCACATACATACATATATATGTCTATATGTGTTATTTGGTGCAAAGAAAACTATCTATTCAGATAGGGCGTCAGCCAGTTTTCTGGCTGAAGCCCTATCTGAATTAATAAATATAAAATGTGCATATATATATATATATATATATATAT
>NW_013550144.1:0-49458 GCF_000499425.1 Eimeria acervulina | reverse complement strand
ATATATATATATATATATATATATATTTCATACTTAAGTAGTGCAAGGATACGCCAACTACGACGGTGAAACTAGGGAGAGCACTGCAGCTTTCATGGAATCACTTAAATGTGCGTAGATGAGCGATGGTGTTGAAATGGTGTGTTTCTGTCGATGCAGTTTAGCCGTCCTCTGCACATGTACGGGGAAATACCTTATTTTCTGTAATTGCCAATAAAGATAGGCAGGCAGCAAAACGTCTGTAAGCGAGAAGTCCATCCTGATGACAGACCAGACGACAAAGAATACCCCAAAGTACACCTCCAAGTCGGCCCGCAGCTGCAGAATTTGAAAGCGCTGAAAACAAACAAGAACAAGGAAAAACACAAACACAAGAATAAACGCCGCAGCATGCGTACATCCAGACGAACAAAAACACAGCATAGAAGCAGATTTGTCCGTTACCTTGCCCTACTTACAACTCCTCGTTAACTCGAAATGAGATTCTATTTAAATCCAACGCGAAATATATTCGCGGTGGTTTCCACTACCAAATACTCCTTTTGAATACTCGCAGTACTTCGCAAAAGATACAGTCTATAGGATGATCTGCATTCTGGGCGCATCTGCGCTCGTGTACTATAGCTCTGTTTTAGGGGCTTTTTTTAGACTAAAGGGCTTAGGGTTTAAGGATTTTTTTGCGCCTTCCATTTATCTCCTCTCACCCTTTGATCCATAAGCGTCGCAAAACGTCGGATAAGGCCCAAACTGCAATGTGACACAGTAAATTATACACATGCATACATATGTGTACATATATATAATATATATATGTACGTAGACGTTTCTTGTTTAAGACACCGTCTGCTGATCCAATTTGGAAGAAAAACCCAACAGAACTGCTGCACAACCACCATGAGCGGGCTATCCGTAGATGCGCACAGACGATAAACAACATTCGCTTCGCTGCTTATTGAAACCTAAGAGCTAAACCCTCTCTTACTTGGTGATAAACCCTGGAAACGCGCCGCCTTCTCTTAAGATATGTCCTGCCACCAAACACCCAGTCAAGAGTGGCGAGGCGACAAGAGGCAACGAGGCAGGAAAAAGCCCCGTCAGCAAAGTGAACAGCACTGCATGCGTGGCGTCGTTCTGCATCACTTGCTGCGTGCATGCATGCAGCAGAACACACCACAATACGAACACGCCATAATACGAACACAGCAAAATGGAGAAGTCTAGACAGAGCTGGAAAGGTCAGAGAGACGTATTCTGTTCCGCCTGCATGTGTGTATATATGCACATGCATGCGTAAGGGCCTGGCAGCAGGCCTTGATCTGCTGTTGAACGCACACCAAACAAAATCAAGCCAGCCGGCGTTTGCCCTTTTTCATTTGCATGCATCATCCGTACCCACACTCGCTCAATCGTGCACAGGAATAGGCAGTTGCGGAGTAATGTAATTACATTCAAACAAGTCAACACAAAAGCTACACCGATAGCGCAAACCCTAAGCCATAAACCCTAAACGCAGAAGGCGTGCAGCAACAAGGAAATACGCAAAAAAGAACTGAATCACGGGCCCTTCACCGAAGGACACGAGACAGAGCGCGGCGGCTGCCGACGCTAAACGAAATTAAGACGGCGGTTAATAAGCATTCACTTGCCTTGGATATCTCTACACTGGTTGTCATTGACCAACATTGACCAACATCTCTTGTACTAGTCTGCTGCAACTGTTCTATCAACCAGTCTCCAACTGCATTTGTTGCTCTATGGACATAGTCTGTGCGCGGCCATGCACCCGTTTACGGCTTCTGGCTAGGGCTTTTAGAGTTTAGGGCAAATGAATTTTTGTGTCTAGGGTCTACATTCTTAGGGCAACGGTTTAGTGTTTAGGGTTGCAGTAGAATTGTGTGGCAAAGCGCCACTGCGTGTCGTTGCTCGCAATTCCTTTTTCTTAAGAGTTTATGGTTCAAGGCTGCTGTTGATGCAGTGTGTGAGTGACCTGAAAGTACACAAAACCTTCATTTGCCATGGACTCCCCCAGCCGCGAAAGCGGCCACAGCTTTAAAGGCGGCAGGCCAAAGCAGCAATAAAGACGCAGCAACAAACTGCCCGTCAGAAGCAGCGAAGCACCGGGACCCTGCAGAGGAAAAACCAAAAAAGACGCAAAATACGAATGCATAAACAGACTGCCGCATCTTGTACAATCAGCAAGGAAACGATGGGTAGGAGGACTTCCAGACAATGCTGTGGCTGACGCTGCCTCTGCTGCTGCTCCTTCCCTTGAAGCTGTTGCTGCTTCTGCTGCTCTCGATGCTCGTGTTAATTCTGCTGCCGCTCTTAATGCTCTTCTTGCTGCTGCATCTCTACACACTCTCCTTGCTGCCGCAGCTGCTCGTGCTGCACTGGGCGCTCCGTGTCTTACTCTTTGGGAAGTTGCCGCAGCCAATGCAGTTTTGGCCATTCCAGCCAGGAGACAGAAGAACGTCAAGGGCGACAAGACCCGCAGCACTGCAGCAGAAGGAGGAGATCCAATAGGCCGCCCGAAGGAGGCACCCCCGGTGCTGTAGCTGCAGTAGCTGCTGCTGTTGCTGCTGCTATTGCTTCGGGGAGCAGGGCAAGAGCTGCTGGTTCCACTCAGCACATCGTCTACTGCAGTGTTGTTTACGTCAAAAGAAGAGTCCTAGGGATGTCAACCAGCCAGAAAGGAAAGACACGCGTATCCACATAAGTACCATAAAGACAAAGGGCAGACGCACAACCAGGAATGCAGAGTCAGCAGCAACTGCAACAAGGACAGCAGCAGCAACAGACCTCATGGGCTTTGTAAAATTTCTTCTTCCACTTTAGCAGCTTATTGAGCGGGGGTGTCGGATAAAGGCTAGCGAGATACTCCTGCCATTCTTGGCTTGCCCCCCAATCGAAGCAAACAAATTTCTCTTCTGACGCAGAAAGGCCTGCTGCCCTTGCAGCTTCTCGCAGCTCCTCTAGCTTCATGGAGGAAGCCATGATAGTTTTGTGGAGTTTAATATTTGTCTATTTGTACTACTTGCAACAACAACCCCGGCTGCTTGTGTTCTTGTTTTGCTGGTGGAGACGAAGGGCCGCGCTTCTACTGCTGCCGCGCCCCACTAGCCGCTGCATGTGAATACAGGGAAGGGGAGCGACGAAGATAGAGGACAGATTCAGTGGCACCTCATGCATGCAAGGCTGTTGCCTGCCTAGATTACACAAACACCAGACGAAGACGGACGAGACGACGACGACGCAGTTAGACGAGAATGCATACACAAGCGAAGCAGCCAGGGAAATAGATAGCATGAAACGGTAAGACGGAAAGCGGGAATACAGGCTAAAGGTACAACAAAGAGGAAAGGTTTAATCAGAATGAATAATATTATAATATATAATACTGGAGTCAGAACGATGCAAAAAACACAGCCCGCACGCGGTATTCAAGTTTATGCTGCAGCAGTCAAACCGGTCGACGCCTGCAAACAAACACACACCGGGCAAGTCAGTGAAATCAAATCAACTCAAATTAACCAGCAGGCCATCAGCTGCACAATACAGGGACACCCGTGATCAGAAACCGAGATCGTATATCGTACTACAACGCCTGCGAGACACCACTTTGGGCGGGTCTCGGGACGAACGGATCGTTCTCCCCAAGGTTTACTCGTTACATATATCGCAACTGTGTTTCAATACGTTTCTGAAGCTGCGCTTTGGAAGACAGCCGTTGTCTTAGCAGCGGAATCGCCGCATCCAGCCCATGGTGGGGAGTGAGAGCTGTTCGGATCAATCGACGCTTCCACAACATCATAAGCAGGGAATAATTTGAAAGCAAGCTGCCTCAAAATAACGTGAAAAACGTTATATTTCCCACAGAAAATACGCACAGGTATCGGGACACGCCAGGCAGGAAGCGAGCCAGTGGTGGCCCGCCGTGAGTGTTTGCACAACGGAGGAGTCTTCTCTGTTGTCAATTTTGATAACAACACTTCAATGAAACGCGTAAGCATGTACGCAGAATTTAAAGCCTACTTTTCCTTTGAAACAGAGCCTGAGATGGGTCGCATGCAGAGAAGGCGTAGAGTGGCGCAGCCCCGTGTTTCGTCCCATGGTGAAATACTAACAGAAACAGATAAAAAAGGCTGCGCTTATTTTCCCCTTATTTTGAGGCAGAACAATTTCATTAAATCTACAGTCCTACCTTACAGGAGCAGAACGCCCGAGGGGGCCTCCCGGCGGAGTTCAGTGTCCGTTTGAGTCCACTTCTTTTCTGTCTTCTGTCTCGCCTTTTCCTGCTTATTTTTAATGTCTTGTAATAATACGCATGTACGCATCGCAACAGCCTTCTCCAGTACAGCCGCTAGTTAACTGCTGGAGCTGCTCGTAGCGTTTTCCTATTTCTTTTCTGTGGTCCCTCCGTGCACACCGCTGCGCTGAACGATAGCTGGGAAGACGGGGGCCACTCTTTTCCTAAGCTTACTCCTTTCAGCAGCAGTGCCAACGAAAGAAACAGCGGGAAGAAAACGGCAGCCACAGAATAACACCAACAGCTGCCCCATGCGGCCTGAGTTGGGGAGCAGCACGTCGCCTACGCCGGCTGCAGAGAATGGGTCTTGTGAAGTTTCTTCTTCTTCTTCAGGAGCATCTGATGTATCTGCATGTGGGGGGGTGGATGTCGTGGGGAGTACCGTTGCAGCTGTCTCAGCGCACTACCGGCGTATGTTCCTGGATGGTTTGAGTACGATAGAGGGGTTGAAGTTGTTTATACTCGAAGATAGCCTGGCGTGTCCTCTTTCTCATCTCATTGACGCTCATTCTTTGCAACAGCACGGGGTAGAGCGCTGCTTTGCTTTGGCGGCTTTTCCTATTTCTCTTTCTGCTGTACCTGCGCAGACAGCCCGCGCCCCCACAGTTGTATTTGTCTGTCGCGCTCGTCTCTCGCGTCTTCCTCTCATTCTCCGCCACATCAACTTCATTGAACAGAACTTTCCCCAAGCGCAACCCCCGCCTGCACCAGCAACAACAGCAACAGCAGCAGAAGCTGCTGCTGCTACATCTGGGACGACTTCCACCAGAGGGGACCCTGTGCTGCTGTGGCAGTTTCACCTCCCACCGATCGCAGCAAAGAGCGGCAGGAGATATGTTGTTGTTCTTCTGCCTGAATCTTCTGAATTCATTGTGAGTGAATTTCGCCGTCTCCTCTCAGCCCCAACAGCAACAAATGCGCACGCAGAGCAGCAGCAGGCCGGCCATTCCTCGTTGCCTGCTGCTGCTGCTGCCCTCATCTCCAACTTGGGGAACTCGCTGCTTCCTGTCAGTGCCAACAACGCCACTCAGGACAGCACGGACTTCAGCAGCAGCAGCAGTAGCAGTGTGAGCCCAGACTGTGTGGCGGTGACGCACTGTCCTATCCAGCTGTTTCCTGTAGAGCGCGACGTGCTGTCTCTGGAGTTGCCAAACTTTTTCAGGGCATATCACGGACAAGGAGATGTCTTTCTGTGCAAGACTGTAGCAAATGCGATTGATGTACTGCAGCAGCAGCAGCAGCAGCATCCGCTGCACCAGCATCCGCTGCAGCAGCCGAAGCAGCCTCATCAGCGACTCATTCCGCATCTCCGGTGTATTGGGAGCGCAGCAAAGGCTGTGAGTGACTTTCTGATCCAGAAGCGTAAGCAGCAGCAGCAGCAACAGCAGCGGCAGGTGCTGCAGCGGTTTGATGATCCGTGCTTGGGGGGCCACTTGGAAACGCAGCAGCCGTCTCCTCCCCCAGTGCCTCCCGTGTATTCAGTTTTAGATGCAGAGGACTGCGGCGCGTCGCCTCCTTTTGTCTCTGGCGGCAGTTCCCTTCTTCGCTTTGCTACAGCGGAAGAAGCAGAAGCAGGAGAGGGGGCGTGGGTAGCAGGCAGCAGCAAAAGCAGTAGCTTGTCTCTCCCGCATGCACCCCATATGGCTGTTTTGTTTGATAGAAGAGTTGATCTCATAACTCCTCTTTGCACGGACTTCACTTACCAGGGACTCCTTGACAGTACTCTGGGAATCGAAGGCGCAGGCCTTGAGGTCCCAAAACACCTCCTACAGCAGCAGCAGCAGCAGCATCAGGAACAGCAGGAACAGCAGCATTCGTTCAGCGACGGTGTGGTATCTCCCTTGTTGTCATCATCGTCAGGGTCTTTAGGAGTGAGTGTGTTGATAGAGAGAGGCCGAGGGCAGCGCGTGCCTTTGTCTGGTGATAGCCTATTTAAAAGTCTGCGGGACTTACACCAAACAGAAGTAGGAGCTGTGCTGCATCGCATCGCTAGTGAGATAAAGGAGACATACAGATTAAAGGACCGCCTCCGTACCATACAAGACATCAGCTCATTTATGGTGAAGTTCAAACTTAAGCAACAAGAGCACGCATCTCTCAGCCTTCATGTTAAGCTCGCATCATTTATTGCTGCTGTCTCTAGAGACCCAAACTACCACAGCAGACTCTGTCTAGAAGACAGGCTGTTGCAGGGCACTCTGGCCTTAGAACCCGGGCTACTGCTGCTACGCAGCAGCAGCAGCAACAGCAACAGCATCACGGAGCTTTTCGAAAAGCTAATCGACGAGTCTGCAGCGACAGAAGCTGCTGCTGCTTCCGGCTGCTGCTCAGCAGCCGCCACCACCCTGGATGAGGTATACAGACTGCTGTGTCTCTACTCGGTGACAGCAGGGGGAATCAAGGCAGCACAACTCAAGCCGCTGCTGCATGCACTGGTACAGCAGCACGGGACTCGTGAGCTGCGGCGCGTCGCCAGTTTGCAGCAAGTTGGGCTGCTCCGAGAGCAGAATCCCCTCAAAAAAACAAAAGCAAGTGGAGGAGGTAATGCTGGGCCCGAGGCCTGGAAGTTCGTGAGGGAAAAATGCAAGCTAATGGTCGATGAACAAAGCGCGATGACAGACATTGCTTACGTCTGCTCTGGATATGCACCTCTCTCAGTCAGGTACGCGATGCATTGCTGTATTGAGAACTCAGCTGCTAGAGGCAACCAACTCAGCTGTATAGGCCCGCACAGCAATTACACCTCATGTGTATATGCACACCAGGTATTATACGTGCAGCCACCTCAACTGTAATGCAGGTGCCTCAGCTGTATGTGCACCGCAGCTGTACAGACGCTCACTTCACCTGAACACCTCAGCGGTATAGGCACCCTCCGTGTTATATTGGCACTTAAGCTGTGTAGGCACCTCAGGCGCACAGGCGCCTCAGCTGTGTAGTCAGTCATCTTCGGCGTATTTCCAACAGAGGTGGAGGGAGAGCACGCTGATCCGTATAGGCAGCGACAGTGTATAGGCAGTTTCAATCAAGTCTTTGCTGCAGTATGTTTGAGAGTCTGCGGTGTAGCGATGGCACCTGTGGGAGGACTGCGTCTGCGTTCCATTGGGTAAATATCTGCTTCAATGTCATTGATGTTTGAATGATGACAGTCGTCTGCGCGCATGCATATAGTTGATAGTTGGGTTTCCTGCGGAGGCAGGAGGATTCTATATCAAGCAATAGCCAAACTACTGGCAAGCCATCAGTAACGCTTTGAATAGTGCCCCCAGACGCTGCTGCGGGGTGTATTCATAGGTTGCTACAGTTGTTGCACGAGACGCCTTCGGGCTGGCGGGCGATTCCCGACGTGTTGAACAGTTTGTGGGGCCCTGCTCTTGAGATCCGTCAGCAGCAACCCCAGCTGCAACCGGGGCAGCGGAGGCGGCAGCAGCAGCAGCCACAGCAGCAGCAGCAGCGGCAACAGCACCATCAGCAGCGAGGGCCGGGGGTAGGTTCAGGTGAAGTGGAGGCTGAGGGCGCAGGTGCTGTTTGCAACGCCGCTGATCCTCCCCCGCTGCTGGTGTTGATGTTCTACATTGGAGGAGTAACTCATGCAGAGATAGCAGCAATAAGGAGGCTAAACCAAATAGAGATGCAGGGGTCTGTGAAAACAGACAGAAGACCCGAAAATACGAAAGTGCAGTACCTCATCATAACAACAGAAATCCTAACCGCAAGACAGCTGTTCAAAAGCATGATAGAAGACATCGACTAAACAAATGCAGCTCCCTAGACGCATCAGCAACTACAGTGGCAAACCCATCCAAACGCAGCGTCGTAAAACCGCCGACAGATAGGGCAAATGAATGTCGCGAAGAACGGCGAACGCAAGTCACCCTGCACTGACCAAGCTGCTGGCCAACATCCCACGCAAACTGGTGGAGGGACAGTTGCAGCAATAGATAGCTGCAGCAATGGCAACAGCTGCAGCAAAAGCTGCAGCGATAGGTGGTCGTTAGAGCACCAGCTGATGCTGCCGCCTGTGCCGCGACACCCAACAGCTCCTGCAGCCAGCCATGTAGCGGCAACGCCTGCAGCTGGAAGCCCTGCAGCAACGGGAGTTGGACTTGCTGGGTGTTTGTTTAGCGTTAGTTGTTTAGTGTCCGTTGTATGCATGTTGCTCTGGTGGAGAGAGAAAGTTGGTACTGGTGAGCCCACGCGAAAGAATATCAAGGCCAGAGGAACTGTTCCTCTTTGTATCATTTTGTTCATCTGTTTATCTGTGCCGCCCGCTGGTGCTTTATTGTCCTTGCTGTCAAAGTCTATTAGGTTCATTAGATCCGAGACCAAATGCAAGCATGAGCCCCACTGATTACAATAATCCATTACACTACAGCCCCAAACCTTAATTTCGGTGGCCCTACATGCATGCAATCCAAACTGCTCTGTGGAGTGTACCGCAGATGCCTAAATGATGGGGAGGAACTGTACACATCTGCTGTAGTTTCATCAGCGTTTGTTGCAACAAGTCCGCCATGATGGACAGAGCAGAAGAAATGCCCAACGAAGAAAGCAGAAAAACTGCTTTTTCCCGGGGGGTTACAGGCGAGGGGACAGACAAATAGAGGAGTTGTTGTTGGCCTCATAGTAAACCAGATATAGTGCATCATAGCATCATCATGATGCATCACAATACCTAGTATACCATGATGCATCACAGCATCAGAAGCAGTCACTCGCCCCCAAACACAACCGCTGTGACTCTCTGAGTGGCTACGCCGATGAGAACTATTTCTTCTTATCTTGCAGTAGGTTGCTGCTGTTGCTGTTGCCGTAGTTGCTGTTCAATCGCTGCCGCTGGTGATGCTGCTGCTGCTGTCAGCGTGTAACGTTGCTGCTGTAGGGGTAGCGAGGAGCGCAGCACGGAAAAAAAGTAAAGGCGAAAGCTGGAAAGAAGAAAAAGCAGTAAGGAAAGCATGCACGCGTCCTCCATCAAACGCATTCATCATCTGCATGCATGCATGCTGAGACCAGCAGCAAAACTACCCTCAAAAGTCTGTCGTCTGCGTCCCTACATTTGGCCTTTTCCAAATTCCGAAAGTAACCGCACTTCGATACTCCTCAGGCAACGCAGGGAAAAGCAACCAACTGACCCAAATACCGGCTGGCACTGCCCAGAGGCCAACGCGAGACCTGAGAAAAATAAGAGAAAAGGATTTACTCAACTGTAAATGGCAGAAATGCAGCATATGCATTTAACCATGTGTAAACGGCAACCAGAACATAATATATGGATTTGTTAAAGTTTGCACAACAGGAATATATCGATTCTAGTTGAAGGTATGCGTACACAGTGCTGTCGATACTTATACTTACAGTCGGATACATGTATATAAAGAGCAAGAGTTCATAATGTCACGGACACCGTATCTTAAAGTTTCACCGGAAACGATTACATCATAAACACGCACACACGCATTCATTGAGTCTCTTCCGTTCTGTCCAACAACAGACTGCCCGAATGGCAGACTGCCCCTGTAGTATCGCTTCATCAGAAAAAAAAGGAAAATGCGCAACAGAAATAGAAGAATGCACCGCCAAACGAAGATAAAATGCAGCAGGAGTCAAATTTGGCGTGTATGTACGTCAATTGGATCATCAGCGGTTGCTGTTGCGTGTGGTGACGGCGACCTGAGTGGACACTTCCACGGAATCCCTCTAATAATCTTCAGACAGGTATCTCAGAGTATTTGTAAATGCTCCAAAGGGTTTTAACTACATAAAATTCGTAAAAACGCACCCAACTTGATACCAGGCATAGTGCCTCCGCTGCTGAAACTGCGCCGTAGAAGCCCAAAGTTTCGCGTACACCGCCCGAGACATTGCGGTTGATTTGGATTATAAAAAATGATATTTCTGGGATTCTCTAGCATCTATAAAGACGATGTCCACAGAAAATCGAACTTTCATCGCCGGCATGCACAGCAGAAACAGCACGCTTGCCGTCGGGGCTGCGGTCGCTCAGCCTGTCACAGCAAAAGTGTATATCTTTCTCCTCTGCTACAAGAAAGGAAAGCTACTGCTGCTTGTATCGCTGTATTATTATTATATCAATATTTCCGTCCCTCTTCCCTCGATTATTTATTGATTGGGGGCGTGTGCGGATGTGGGTGTGGGTGATTGCTTGTGTGCGCGCCCGCATGTGATATATATATATATATATATATATATATATATCACTATATGTATATATATATGTATACATATGTACATATATACATATACATATACATATACATATATATATATACATATACACATATACATATATATATATATATATATACATATATATATATATACATATATACATATACATATATATATACATATACATATACATATATATATATATATATATATATGTATACATATATGTATATATATATATATACATATATATATATATATATGTATTTAGTGGATGTAGGCATAGTCATATATATGTATATATATGCACATGCACATGTATGGAGTTTGCTCTTTGAATAATCTTGATAATATTTGCTATTATTATTCATATTCATCCTAGCAGTTCACCTGTAACGAGATCCTGGGATGCCCTGAATGCTGTCACGTAACGCCCCCCGGAGTCCCTTCGTTCAGCACTTTCCCAAGCGTTTTCCTCCTTCCCCAGCCTTGAATTTGAAAGGCGGTTTTAAAAGAAGTACCATAGCATACAGACAGCAACCATGCTACACAACCGCACCAGCCTCTAAGGAACGGTTGCGCGACAGCTTTAACACTTTACGCAACAACAAGCCGAGAAAAGGCTGACACCCAATTTCACAGTCATATAAATTTTTCTTTCATGTAACAGCGCCTCCAAGAACGTCCTAGTGCTCGAAAGCGCGATGGCACCAAGTTGGCTGGCAAGCTTGCCCTGGCCAAGGCTCTGTGTAGTGAGCAGCGTACTCTGCTGCTACTACATTTAACCTATACCCACCTACGGGCTGCGCACTCTAAATCTGTGCACTGAACTCAACGAATATTCCATGAATTGACCTGAGTTGCAAAATACGGCCCTTACAACATATTCGGGTCCCCCCTTCTCCAAAATGAAAAATTGAAGAACAAATTTGGCTTCCAATGCGTCAGTGCGTAGGCTGTAGTGCCAGCCTCACAATCAGCCCCAAACCCTTGATTGCCACTAGCAGCCTGGTAATCTGAATTTCTGTCTAAACCTATTTGATATACGTCTGATATTATAATATTTGTACACTCCGGCAGGATAGACCTCTAGAGGTTTCATATGAGGTCCATTGCCGTGCCTGTGCACTACACCCTGGCCCAATCAGAGGTTGCATGGACGGATCTCGGGCAAGGAGTTTGAACACAAGATCAGCCTGTTTTTAAAGGACTAAATATGAAAAAATGAAATGATCTCTGCATGCATCTGTTAAGCAAGCTGAACCATAGTAGCCCCTGCGTCTCTCTGGCACTGGCCGACGTCTATTGGTGTCCAGAGGGAAGTTAGCGCGTTAGGAGTTAAACGTTTAGGGTTTTAAAAACAATTGTTCAGCAGCATAACAGCATATCTCTACGTCTGTCCCCGCTGCGTAGAGTAACAAGGAGGGGCATGCCTCAAACTCCACTAGCCGCTACACCGCGGAGACGATCGCTCATCTACGAACACCGTGCTTAGCGGTGAAAAACCTCAGATGCAAAGGTGCCATCTTTCTCACCAAACCGCACACTACACTAGACAAATGAATCACCATAACATTTTCATTCGTTTTGCAACTCAGCAAGATCCATGCGTACTGCCCAGTACCCATGGACTGTTTTGGTATGCTGCTGCTCCCGCAAACTAGCGGAAAGATTAACTGGAGCAGAACCCTCAGCAGCTGCGTCAGACCGTGTTCGTGTTGCTGCTGCATTTGCTACTGCTGCAGCAGCTGCATCTGCCACTGCTGGTGCTGCTGCTGCCGCTTTCCAGTATCTGCTCCCAAGGCCGCTCCTGAGGGGCCTTCTCCTGCTGGTGCCTCTGAGATAGGTATGTAAAGGGAGAAGCAAAAATTGCATGACCCACCAATAGCTTGTGTAGTAGGTGGAAAGGGACTCCCCTGAAAGCCCCAAGTGGCACTATCTTGCCCGAAAGCATGAACAAAAATCACTGTATTAGTAGCACAGCTGAGCTAGTAGCAGGTAGTAGGCAGAGGAGGAAGAGTAGATCATAACGCAAAAAAATGGACTTCAAGGGGGTGCTACGAAGTGGCATACACGCCCCTATACGCCGGTGACAGCGCTATTACCAACAACTTCCGCTAAATGGCCCAGCTTTCGCTGCTCTGCTCACACCCACGATTGCCATGAGCCCCTCTATCTCAACTAATGCTCGAAAATATTCCAGACGAATTACTTCTCACAAGGGGCCCTCGGAAACCCAGTCGTGTTTGTTTTCCTTGCCTTTTAAAAAAATCCCGATTTCTTTGGCCTCCGTAGGTTGTTACCCGTGTGTCCACCATGTAATTGTGGTCCATTTGCGCCCTCTCGCAATGCCGTCGCTGCCGGTCTGCTGGGAAAGCTTGGGAAGTATTTCGGTGATTCCCTGGACCGTTTGAAAAAGGCAGCCTTGATGGTACGGTGACGTCCCCTTGTTGGGGATTAGGTGGAGGATGTGTGTCAACGCCTTTACCGAAGAACAAATAACAAAGGTCTCTACCCGCCGTAGGGCGAACTTTTCCGGCTTCTCACCGTCCTGGTCCCTTCGAGGAACGTGAGCATCCACTGAAGGCAAGCTACCTGGGTTAAAAGTAATTGATGAGCGTCGTCTGTCGTACTTTATTGACTGGCATTCTAATGCTTTTCCCTCGCATTCACGCACTTCTGCTGCGTATGGAACCCAGAACCAGCTGCCGCACGGGGTTGAATTCCAACAATCGGATCTAACGCGGGGTCAGAGAACGGTGTTGCGGTGTAGATCAGGGGAGTCGGAGAGCAACGAATTGAAGAGAGCACGCTTTACGCACAAGGAAATTAAGGCACTTCGATTAATTTTTGCTGGGAATAAAGTGGCAAAAAGTGCGAGAGCGCGCAATTGGTGCATACAGTTCGGCCATCTGCCTGCGAACGGTTCTCAGCGGTCAGAGGTCATGTTATGCTTAATATTAAGCGACTTCATCCATTCGTTCCAGAGGCTGCTAACTAAGTTTGGCTCCTGTCGCAATGATTTTTTCCAGGAAACCATCTAGATTCCCCAGATGATTATTAATAACCGGGCTACTCCCTCTGCTGTAACCGAACATGAACAGGTGAGGGAGCGGGCATTCTTCCAGAGTCTCTTCCGGAGTCTATCCAGGACAACGTAGATGCTATAGGAACCTCTTGCTGGTGGTAAAATCACCATGAAATACGGTGATATATCCGCTCAGACCGGTTTGGGAATCGGGAGGCCCTGCAAAAGTCCAGGTTGGAGATTGATCCGCAGCTCTATCTGCTGGCATTCCGGACAAACGAGGTCATACGCCTTGCTGGGGGGCACGTTATAGGCTACGAATAGCTCGTGGCCACCCGCGATTGCTTTATTGACCCCGCCATGGCCTACTATAGCATGCTCGTGCGTTTTCCGCAAAAACGCTTATCTGCGAAGCGAAGCGGGAACGTATAACGGGCGGAGTCCAGGCTTTGTGTGACACCACAAAGGATTGCTGTCTACGCTGCACCGCTCAAACCGCCTTTTCTATTCAGATTTGCAAGAAGTGCAGTCGGATGAACATCTAAAGAGTAAGGAAATACACTTTAACGAGAGAAGGGGAACCATCCCAGACAAGAGCAGTTACAAAACGCAGTGCCTGGCTTGTATGGAGCCGGAAGAGTGCATCAGCGAACTCCTTGTTATCGTCCTTTATCTATTTGACCATAAAACGATTCTGCGCGAGCGGGAAGGGTCACCTAGGGACGCGTTCATTATCGTACTCTTGGAAGCTCTTCGTCAGGTGTGCCAGGGAGTTTTGATCGATGTCAACGACAATGTGCTTGCCATATGGATTTTGTTGGCATTTTTTTCTCCTCATCAGGCAGCGTAGGATTTTCCCTTACAAATGGATAATTTTGCTTTCTTTCCTTGGAACGGTGGAAGTAGTAAAAGTCTATTGGTGCTTCGTGCCGTTGTTGGCGTGCTAAGGGAGAATCACCCTAACTGCGGTGTTACTGGCATCGTTAGTAGGTAGAAGGGTTCGTCAAAACCAAGGAACGCCAGTTCTTCTGGCGATAACAGGTGAATAATGTGGCTTCTGAGGTTGCACCGTCGCTCTCCTTCCAAAAAGATCAATTTGCTGCTTAAGTTGATCCGTATGAGGGGCGGCAATGCGAAACACTCTAGGGGCAAAGTTGCTGGAGTGCGATACTCTACAGGAGTTCTGAACGTCCGTCCAAGTGTCCAGCAGCTGCTACCTCTGAACTTTCTCTATCTTTCCCGGATCTGGTTCGGCAGCTGCCTCAGACGCACGAAACCGTAGGGAGCTAGTCCTTTGCATGAAAAATTGGCATCTTTGTGCTCTGACGAACCACTAGTTCTCACGTAGCACTTGCAGAGCACGCCGTTGGTGCTGCAGGATTAGTGAACAGCGCTCCCCGTTTCTACTACTTTTGAGTCCTATGCATACTGCTAGGTGCAAATTCGATGTATAAGCATTATAGTCAGCGTATTACCCTTAAATTAACCTAATATACCAAATTGCAGTCTCTAACCTGTGTCCGGGTCCAATTGCCCTCAAGGAGGAAGAGTCAATAATTCTTCAGTCGATGCGGACCCTTTGCGGGTCAACGTTTCACAGCCAGCCCGAGACCCGGGGTAGCTGCCGAGAACCCTTACAGTGGTGGCCTTATTTCCTGTCTAAAGTGACTTGATTTATTTGTACTAGTATATTATTTGCACTTTCTGTGCAGGATAGAACTCTACAGCACCAATTTAAGTACCATTGTAACGCTTGTGCATTATAGCAGGCGCCCCTGCGCTTTCAAGCTAAAAGCAAACGCTTCTCCCTTACACAAAACCATGCATTCCTTATTGATTACCCTTAATAAATCGTGATTTACCTGTCGTTGCAAGCAGGTAGGTGCATTAACAAGCCTAAAGGACACACACTTGTACTCTACTCCGCGTGCAAAGGTATGGAACGTAGTCGTGTGCATCGGGTCGCCACCTACTGGGATCTGCCAAATCCCACCAAAATCAAATGATAAATAGACTCCATAACCCTGCATGCGGTGACGCATGACGAGTCGTCTACACGAAGCATCAAAGACTTTTGCTCTTCCGTGAGCTTCTTGACGCTCAAGTTGACGCCCATGCGCCACCCCAAGTCTTTTTTCTCCTAGCACCGGCCAATGTGCTGTGTAGTTGATGATTGAGCCTTTCTCTTTCTCAGCAGTTTATCTGTTTGTTACTCGATTTCTTCTTCAAGATGCGGAGGTCGTCTGGACTTCGAAAAAAACTTTGAACCTCACCGGAAATGAGTTCGGCGCGGTGCATTGGACGTCCAACAACTGGCCAGCGCAAAGGTCCTTGTTGTTGACTACATATGTGAACATAATTAAGAGCCTGGTTATGCACACAGTTGGCTCGGGGTTCTTCTGTAGGCCTAGTTGCCACCTCTTCCGTTCTCGCCAATGCGCAGCGCATTGCGTGGGGGCCACGGTGTTTCTATACAGATGTGTTAGTTCCCCTGTTGGCTCTGTTCGAATTTTTGCTTCTGCAGTTACATTGTGCCCTTCAGACGTCCGCAACCTCGAGTTATGTGCCGTTAATTACTGCAGAAGCACCAGATGCGCCTCTCGGTATGTTTCGCCTGCTTTCTAGGGGCAAAAAGAAATCAGCTGCTGTCGATTAAGGCCTTCTAGCCGTCTTGGGGTGGGGGTAGCATTCGCAGCTTCACCATCTAGGCTCAAAATCCGGGTCATCGACAATATTTTCCCTTCTTTCTGAGATAGGGCGGCGGAAGTGGCGTTTGTTCGTCCTGTTGATGCGTAATCATTCTCTTTACTCGAGGAAGTCAGCGTTTTCTCCTTAATTCGAGCACCGCGCCCCAGTTGGTTATCGGGTGCCTCGCTCCTCGGGAAGGCCTGCACTGAATCATTGGTACAATAGGAGTAATCTTATCGATGGGGAGCTATATCGATCGCTTTCCTTGTTTAAGTTTTTCCATATCTCCATAGCATGCTCCCTTGACGTGGGAATAAACCTATGTCTCAGCACATGTTGGAAGGCCTCCACTCTCCGAATGTGCTTCAGAACAAGTTGCATAGATGTAAGCAACGTTGTCTTGCCCTCCTCCCAATATCGAATAGCAACTGCAACTCTTCGGGTGCACTTTAGAAGAGAAAATACTACCCCAGAGGAACCAGAAACTCCACTGCCCCCACATTGCGGCTCCCGCTGCATGTTCCCGTTTGGCAACGGCGGAGGCATTCTGCATGGATCGCTTTTGCACCAAAGCTACTTTCCGCTGGATGAGATACAGATACTCAGCTGGTGTAAAGGCAACGAAGCTCCCAAACGTTGGCCGCTTCCCCGCCAGAGGGCAGATCCTGATCATTCCGCATGATGCAAAGGGAGAGAAGGGGTGAAGACTTCCTAACTTTCTTGCAATTTGTAAAGGACCTGTGGTGCTAGTCACTGCCATACAGAAGGGCACCCTGGTGAGATGGTGGTACTCGTTGCTGCTAGCTGTTCCGATGAACCATGCGATGCTATCAACTGCATCGAGAGTCAGAAATCTCATTGAAAGACCATTGTCACCTACTGTCGGGAAAGAAAACTTTAGATAACAGTTCCGAAAAACTGCTGAGCGCCTCTCCCAAACTCATATTCTATGCACAGCGACTCAACTGTCTAGGGCTGAGAGAGGGGTGGCTCACTGACATGAACTGCAACGCATCCCGTTGCAACTAATGGCTCAAGGCACCTTCACATTCAAGCGCGGCGGAACCCCAGCTCCGCTGTCTACGCCAATACTGTAAAATATTGCTGCACTTCTGCTTGTGTGCAGGCTAACACCAAAACACAGACGTGTACATATGCTAACATCGGCCAGGCCACTCTACAATGCGCCACGCCTTTACCGGATCTGCGCAAGCCGCAACAGTTCCAAACCAGAAACCTATAACAAACCCTTCAAAAAAGGTTATAGTCAGTATTATTTTCCTACACCGCATTCTCAGAGTGGAAACTGGAGCAGTCGGGGAGCGCTGCACTTGGTAAACCCACGCTTAAACAGCACACGGCCTGAAAAACCGCGTCCTCAAATATCCACCCTGAGCTCTTCAAATTATGCCACTCTAATAAAGGCTCTAAATGTGCTTAACGCCATTCTAAAAAAGCCACAAAGATACGCTCACTCGTTTTGTCCATGGCTGGACGCTTTAAGGCAGTATCGAGGGGGCTGCCGGGGGGCTGGCGCTGCTTGAACGCATGCATTGCATTATAACCTGCGATGGCAATGTTCAGCTTTCTGTGAAGGCGTTGTACCATTTACGCGAAAAGTGTTTCTTTTCCAGGCAAGACGTTAGAATGGTAGTTCTCCGCTGGCATCTGCCTCTGTGGTCCTAAACCCGTGCCAGTTCCTCGTTGCATACCCTCTGGCCGTGCCCGTAGCGAGAGCCCAATCTAGCCTGAGGGATATTTCTTGAGACACGGTGCGGATCACCCTTATCGGGGCAGTAGTGTCCTTGGCGAGGCGTATACTGCCTGTCAGACGAAGCCGGCACAGTTGTTGCTGATCGCCAGGAAATTCGGAGTCATTCTATCTAGCATCTTCGGATGCGCATGCGGCTATTAGCTGCATTAGGTGACCAAGCGTGTTGCATCAAGCTCCGCACAAATGGAGCATTGTTTAGTGCAGTGGGGCTAAATGTGCTTGCTGATTTCAATTTGAAGCTTACATGCAGTTTCACAGGCGGCTTCTCGTTTGTATCTCTGGATGAATTGTTGTTGACCACTACGCATTCGGGAGGGCGGATTCGCTTATTGGAGCATTCATAGAAATGTCCCGATCGCTGCTTCCGGGTGCTCGGAAGTTCGTTCCCACGGGAGCGAATGATACGCCGCTCCCGAACTATGTCCCCGGCCTCGGCCGTGGAGCTACTGCCTTCTCTACGAGGGCAGAGACAGCTCCTGCCCCTACAGCATCCAATGCAAAACTCAGAGAAATGCGCGATGCGGCATCTCGCGCGGAGAGCCAAAGGCGAGCGAATGAGTAAGCTCTGGTCTGGTTGGGGGAAGTTCCTCCTGGCTGTCATGCAATCTGCGCATGTTACCTCGGTAATGATAGGAGAGTAGGTGTAAGTTTGTTAGATATAATTTAAGGACACGTTTACTCTCACTTTTGGTCCCCGTATGTCGCTTTGTGTTGTTTAGGCTTTTTGGGAAGCCCCCACCTGGATATATCCCCGGCAGGGGGCGCGGCGCGACTGGGTTTGCTGGTGGTGTAAGTCGTGATGATTCCATAGACTACACGCAGGGAGCTGCTGATAAGAGTGACTTGAGCGATGCGAATTTCGACCCCTTCACTGGCTATGCCGAGAACCTGTTTAATGATGCAGAGTGAGACATATTCGTGGGTCTCCGGCTTAGTTGCATTTCTTTAGCATGTGCTGCACTCTCTCTTCACGGGTACGGGGGTATTCTGTAGCAGCGCAGTCATTTTCAAGGTGGCTCCTGAGGCTGCCCAACTAACTGCGAGCAACCTGCTACCTACGTGATATCCGAAAAGCCCATGGGAAGTGCTGTTGTTGTAGGTACGATGAGGAAGACAGAGTGGCTGATGAAGTGTACGAGTCCATAGACCAACGGATGGATGGGCGCCGCCGGTCGCGTCGAGAGGCTAGACTTAAGGAGGAAATCGCAAAGCTGCGCGCGGAGAAGCCAACAATACATCAACAATTTGCAGACCTCAAAAAGGGATTGACCAGCGTCACACAAGGTTAGCTCACTGTGCCAAGGCTCCTTCGGAAAACACGAGAACTTGAGGAGCTTGCAGCTATTAGCATCTCACTCAGGTGATCTCACTGCTGACGCGTGCCTTACTTCAAGATCCTCAAAGGGGATGGCATGATAGCTCTTTGCTTTGTCGCTGCAGAGGAATGGGAGTCTATTCCGGACATTGGGGATTATACGTTGAAGCGGAAGCAGAAGAAGCAACAGATGCTAACCCCTGCTTCGGATAGGGGGATATTAGAAGCTCGCAACCGCGAGTCTTTCTCTAACTCGATTGCGTCCGCAGGGTCCGCCACTCCCATCGGGTTTGGAATGGCAACACCCCTAATGGCTGGAGGCTTGTCTACCCCCCTTGGCCTGCAGACTCCTCTGGGCATTCAGACTCCTCTGGGTCTGCGCACGCCAATGGGAAGCAGCACTCCGTCTCTAAATGACCTTGGCGAAGCCCGCGGGACAGTGCTTTCTGTTAAGCTTGACAAGGTGATGGATAGCATTTCGGGCCAGACTGTTATCGACCCCAAGGGATACCTTACTGACCTCAACTCCATGCAGGTGCGGCCTTCCTGAATAGCGCGCTGTTGTTGAATGCGCCTTAGATAGACCTGTCATCACGCATCCGTATGCTGGGGGATCCTGTAGTGGCCCATTTCTTGCCTATTTTTAGCTAGTATGTTGCCTGTGCTCAGCTGCAAAGTGACGCAGATATTGCGGACATAAAGAAAGCAAGGACTTTGTTGAAGTCGGTGATCTCTACCAATCCCAACCATGCGCCGGGCTGGATTGCAGCAGCGCGTTTGGAAGAGCTTGCAGGTGCTGTTTGGCTAGTTGTTCCTTGCTGGCTTGGCACAGCCCACTTGCTCTCATCTCTGGGAGTCACTTCGTCGCTTAACTTATGAGGTGTCCAGTTGTGTGTTGCTTTTTTGAACCAGGGAAACTGCAGACTGCTCGCGAGTTGATATCGCTGGGATGCCAGCGATGCCCGAAGAGCGAAGACGTTTGGCTTGAGGCTGCCCGTCTCGAGAAGCCCCGCAATGCTAAGGCGGTACTTGCAAAAGCAGTCTCTGTGCTGCCGCACTCGGTAGGCGAAGCTTTTGGCTCTCCATGTTAAGAGCAACCACTGCTCGGGCCCAATCCGATAGGTCTGCATACCTCCCACTGTTCTTTGCGCGTTCCCGATACAGTGATCGCACTTCTGTTTTCTGTGTTACTTTGATTTCCATATGAGTTGCGTGTGCGTGCCGTTTCACTGGTCTGGCATCTTGCGTGTATGCGACAGGTTCGTTTGTGGCTGGATGCCTACGCAAGGGAGAAGGACATAAACGATAGGCGTTTAGTGCTACGAAAGGCTTTGGAGTTTATCCCAAATTCTGTCCGGCTTTGGAAAGAAGCGTGTAGCTTAGAAGATGAGCGGAACGCCCGGATATTGCTGACTCGGGCTGTTGAGTGTGTCCCGCAGTCTCATGAGATGTGGCTGGCTTTGGCACGACTAAGCACTTATGAGGAAGCCCAAAAGGTCTTAAATGAAGCGCGCAAGAAGTGCCCGACGTCTCCCGAAATATGGGTGGCTGCGTGCAAACTGGAGGAAACTCAAGGGAACGAAAAGATGGTTCAGGTCATTATTGGGAGGGCCGTGGAGAACTTAATTGGCCGCGGGGTTGCTCAGACTAGGGACGTGTGGCTGAAGCTAGCAGAAGAAGCTGAGAGTTCTGGATTCCTGACGACCGCCCAGGCGATTATCAAGGCAACCATGAAAGTTGGAGTCGAGGGCATCAATGCAAAGCGCGTCTGGAGTGAGGATGCAGAGGAATGCCTCAGCAGGGGCTCCATAACTGTGGCAAGGGCTTTGTATACCCATGCTCTCGAGCGACTGAAGACGAAGAAAAGTTTATGGTTGGCGCTTGCGGACCTTGAAACTAAACATGGCACTCGGGAAGCTCTAGAGAAGGTGCTTCAGAAAGCTGTTACTTGCTGCCCGAAGGCGGATGTCTTGTGGCTGATGGCAGCAAAACAGCAGTGGCTTAAGGGAGATATCAACGCAGCACGCCGCATTTTGGCCGAAGCATTTTCTCATAACGAAAACAGCGAGGCGATATCTCTTGCTGCTGTAAAGCTGGAGAGGGAGAACAATGAGTTTGCACGTGCCAGGAAGCTCCTTAAACGTACACGGCAAAACATTAACACGGCAAACGTCTGGATGCAGTCCATCCAGCTCGAGCGGCAACTGGGTGACTATGACGCTGCGATTGCCCTGGCAGATGAGGCAGTGAAGCAACACCAGACCTTTGCTAAGTTGTGGATGGTTCGTGGGCAACTGCACGAGGAGCACCCAATCCACAGAGACCTGGCGAAGGCCATTGACGTCTTTCGTGAAGGCACTGTGTGCTGCCCGCGTAGTGTGCCGCTGTGGCTATGCTGGGTGAACTGCGAAAGGAGCCAGAAGAACTGGAACCGGGCCCGTGCAGTGTTGGAAAAGGCTAAACTGCGCGTTCCAAACAGTCCGGAGCTCTGGTTGGCGCTCGTACAAGTTGAGGTAGACTCGGGGAACCGGGAGGTTGCGCAACATGTTGCATCTAAGGCTATTCAGGCGTGTCCTAATGCAGGCATCATATGGGCGGAGGCGATTTTCCTTGAGGATGAGAATGCTCAAGTAGGGGGAGGGCAGATGCATGTCTGTTCAATTACGTATCAGTGGCTGTTTAGTGCACTGCGCAACTTCACTTAGTAGCTAGCATCAGTTGGTAGTCGAGTCATTCTGCTAGGCGGTGCTGAGATACACACAGTCGTGAAACGCATGAAGCGTGTGCGGCATTTGAGTTTCGTATGTGCCTTGAACCAACCGGTTGTCCTCCCCGTTTGCTCGAACATCTTTGTATGCTTCAGACGCATAGGGCAGTCGATGCCCTCACCAAGTGCGAGAATGACGCGAACGTGATCCACGCAGTTGCTCGTTTGTTTTGGAAGGATCAGAAGATTGCGAAGGCCCGCAAATGGATGAATCGCAGTGTCACTCTTGACCCTTCGCTGGGCGACGCGTGGGCCTCGTTTTTAGCCTTTGAGATCGAACATGGCGGCGAGAAGGAGTGCATTGATGTGATCAATCGATGCGCTCTAGCACAGCCAAACAGAGGTCTGACCGTTGATTCTCTTTACTCTAGCATGGGCAGCACCTTCACTTGGAACCACCATCATACCCTCACGTGCGAAATTTGACTCACATTCCAACAATTTTTAGGCTTTTGATCACTTTTTTAATTGCATGATTAGCGAAGGCGCAGTGTGTAAAAACAGGGGGAGGAGAATACCTTAAATAGTGTACTAAGAAGGTGCTTTCCGTAGACAAGGCTGTTACAAAGGGGCGAACAAGCGCATTGTGGCATATAGCTGGGACAGAAGCCTGTTATCAGTATATCGTGTTCTATCTAGTCCGTTACTGTTGGGCATGTGCGTGCAGGCCTTGCGTGGAACAAGACGACCAAACAAGTTAGGTGCTGGTCTTTCTCACCAGCTCAGGTAAACATGCATATTCTGAAGGGCAGAAGCGGTTAGCACTGTCGACAGAACATCTTCGAGCGTCTCCATTGTGAACCGAATAGAAAGCAAACGTTTCCCTTGACCTTCACTCCTGTGCATCTAAAACTAAGTGACGAGTATAGCCAGCGCAACGCTGGTTTCCTGTCGTTCAGGCGACAGCGCACTATTTTTGGGCTTGAATGATTGTCCTCAGAAACTCAATGCCGTGCTGGAGTACATGTATCCCAACGCTTTGAAAGATGGCATATCCCAAGGTATGAGACAGTGAAGAAATGCGTTAGACAAGTAGATCCCGCGGAGGTTGGCTCTACTGACAGCGTCTTGCCACTGTTTGGCCTTTAAGGCATATTTCGCTCGGTATCCGCAGTCGGGGCTGCTTCCTGCTAGGCGTGCAGCTGCTCGTATTTGTTGTCGAAACACAAGTGGCTTCACCGCAGTTGTCTCTATCTGCCTGCTACGCTGCAGTGGTGCTGGATGCATTGCATGGAAAGTTGCAAAATGAACAACAAACACCTACAACTGCACAAACTCCCCCGGCCTCAGCGTCAACCACTTCCATGTCTGGGTCGAATCCGGCCAGCGCGCAACGCGGACGAAACGACAGCAATAAAGACCAGCAACGAGGTGACTCCTCAACGCCAGACAAAACGAGCAAGGTGCGTCATCGTCTAGTTGCTGTTTGCTGTGTGTAGTTCTTATGAGCAATATTTGTCCATATTGCCTATGTGGCACTGCAACGCCTGCGCCGTACTTAAATTGCAAGGCATGCCATGCCGGGCGCGTTCGCGTATATTTGTTTGCAGCCAAAACCTGACTCACCTCCACGAAAGCTGCCGCGCGGCGCTAATGCTGAAGACGTAGGCGTTGCCAAGGGCCAATAGCGGGCGTCCTAGGCGGAAGCACTGTGCATGGCGAAGCAGCTTGTGGAAAAGGAGAGGCCTGTGTCCGTGCGACGGCGACGCATTTGTGTCGTCGCAATTAGAAGCATGCTCAGACTGGATTTCCGGAAACTGTATTTGGCAAAGTTTTGCTACGCAGCTTTTGCGACTTCCGCAACGAAGAAGGCGACTCTGGTGCAACGGAAGGGGGTATTGTTACTCATGTCTTCACTCGCCTTTCCATGCCTATGGGAGGTGTTAATTTAACTTGGCACTTTACAAATGACTGTTCGCAGGACCAAGAATGGAAGTGTTCCGGAATGTATGGTTCTCTGAGCCCCGCAGCCTGCGGTCCATTTCGGCGGCTGCGGTTTCAACTGTATCACTGCGTGTTTTGCATACAGAACCTACTGCGCTGCCGCATGCAGCCCCTCTAAAGATTTACGATGTACTGCAGTACTCCCCGACCGTGTGAACGGGTTATCAGCAAGGGCAAACTACCACAAGAAAGCAGATAACTGATAAGAGTCCATCCGTAATGCCACAGCCGGTATATTTAACCCCGCAGAGGTCACAGTGCACTTCCTGTTAGGCGATGCTTCAGATCTGGGAACGGCAGGCCACTGGTCTTCGCTTGCGAAGTAGTCACACTTTTGCAGCCCCACCGTCAGCTGCATTGTTCTCCGACAATGCAAACCTGCACATACAGTAGACGGCCATCCAGCGCGCCTCGTAGAGACTCCACATTCTGTGGAATGAAGTCAGTGGAAACATATGATGTCAAAGTTGCCACCATGGAGTTCCTCCGAACGTGCTGACTTCTGAGGTCTGCAAGGTGGTCCCTGCCCAGCAGAATTCGTCGCTGAGATGTTATGAGGTAGCCCAAGGACACGCCCGATTTGACCCGAAGGAACGGAAATCGTGTGTCTCGCTTCAGCTGCGTACGGACGAGGGCCTGGGCGTCCCCCATCTGCGGGTACAAGAATAGATGAGTCAGGGCTTGCAGGACAGTATCCCTCGAGGGCACCACATATTCCCTCTGGCCATAAGCGGAGCGTGCAACCTCAATTCGCATAATAAACGCAGCCGCCCTGAGACGCAACAAGGCCAGGATCAGCTATCAGTCAAAAATGCTCATACCGCTACCGCTAGACAGCTGCTTTCAAGTAGTTGCTTACTGTTAAGGGCAAATCAATTACCTTAGGAAGGACGAAAGTGGCAGTTGCAGAGGTGGCAACGACGTAATTCCCACGAAAACTGCCGTGTTATGTCTCTCAAAGAGCTTGAAGTATCCGAGGTCAGAATCGCCTTCAGCCAACAGCGTATCGTAGCTGCTGGCCACCGCCCCAGACAGTAGCCGTGTATTTGTATTTCGTTCGATTGCTGCCACATAAGCAAGCTCATTTCTAACTCGCGACCGCAACTCGAGCAGTTCGAAGGGGCCGGTTGCATCAAATGACAAGAACGAAACGATGGCGGTGCCTAGCTGAGCAAGCCAGGTTAAATTCATCTCGCTCCCTTTAAATTCGGCCTCTGCATGCAAACAACGCAGCCCTTTCAACAAGCAACAATGAAACTGGGGAACCTGGTGTCAAAGGCTCATTCCAAGGAAGCTCCCTCCCTCTAGCACCCCATGAAATACGCTAGCTGTGCATCGAACAGTACCTAGAAAAGTGCTTCTCACAGCCACATGCAGCTGACCAACACCTGGCTACATGCTGAAAGCATCCCTCCCAGATGTCCAGATGAAGCTTGTATAGCAACTTGAAAAAATTAGCGGAGTATGGACAACTTGTCTGGGGGGATAGACTCACGCGGAGTTCTCCCGATGTAGGCAATCACAACCTTCTGGTCGTTGTTCGTGATGCTGAAATCTGAAGCTTTCAGGTGTGCCAGACGTCGAGTGAAGTGAAAACCAAAATGTTTGGCCGAAGTTACAACAGCGGGCTCAGTTGAAGCAAACACGGAAACCGGGGAGACTGCCATTCCAGCAACATTGGTTGATGCGACAACAATGCGCGTCAATAGCTGACTAATAGAAACTACGGAGTACTGAGATAGGCCGGGCTCCTTAAACAACGGTTCCACTGCAGCCTGAATAGTTCGCACTGACGGCTGAAGCTGCAGTCGGCCAGAACCACCGGGATACCTCGTATCTTGTTCGTCCACATGCACAAAAGTAGGGTAGCTGAGCATCGAACACAATGCATGCGAATAGCCACGGTTTATGCTGCTCTCCAACAGCGATGGCGTGCCTTGTGAATGGCCTGCAACTGCACATCTGCATCTACAGCCTGTCTACAAATAATTTGGCTGCAGGGAAAAAATGTGAGCACGGCCTTTATCTACAACAATATGTAAAATACTGGTGGACGAAATCGTGGCGAAAAGTGAAGCAACACCACCCTGCAAACCATTGTCTACGCTGTCATCTTACATGGCCCAAGATGAGTTTACCGAAGAGACGGCTTCGATTATCTTGCTGATCCAGCCGCCCGCTGTGGCGATCCCTGGATTAGTTGGATCCCGTGCTTTGCTGACATCAATTACAGCTACTCCCTTGTAACTGAGCTGCTCCACGCAATCCTCCATGATTGACTGAAAGTAAAGGTCTTCCATCCTTGAGTTCTTCACGAAACGCGTGAACTCTGTTTCCTTGACTGACATTGCAGCTCCCGCAGCACTTGCGTAACTGTCCATCTGAATACGCATTTCCTCCATAGCCCTTTCGGAGATTCGGATGGAATGGGCAGTTAGTTCCTTGTCCCAGTGCTGAACGCGCTCCACGATTTTATCATAGGCGTCGCATAGCTGCGCACCACGCAGCTCACAGGCAGGCAGCTGACCCTCACCATAACGCAGCAATACATTCCAAAATGTGCTTCAAGCATAGCCGCGCATAATACGGGAGCCTCTTCAAGATTCATCCCCGCCATTTTGACCAGTTCGCTTCACTCTTACATAAGTTGAATTTTCGGCGCCAGAACTAGTTCCTTAATTGTTCCCTTGCCCTCACCTGTTTGTACTTCCTTTCCATGAGATCCACTCGATGAGAACTAAGTGCCATTTCAGCACCATATTCGCGAGCGACCAGAACTCGTTCTTTAGGTGTGGACTTCAGGCGACTGGCAAATGCCCCGAACTCCTCCAGTGCAATAACAGAAACCATACGCACAGCGTCGCTCACCCGCATCCGTAGCTTCCCCAGACGCTCCCGGGTGGCACCTGCATCCCACAATAAGAGCACAAAGGGCGTCGCCATTAACTCAAGCAACACCGCCAATTATTCACAAAGGCAGCTCGCAGTGTCAGACCAGACGCCAGGCCGGCCACTGCAACTGCAAGAGCTGAACACTAGTTTCTGTCGGATGCATTTACCTAACGAAACAGCTTCGCCTCAAGGATAGTAATGTGATATTCTCATTCCACCGCATTAGCCAGTTGTGCAGTTAATATATTCTAAGTGTGCCTAGACTGACTTGCATGAAGCATTCATTGTTGGCGCTCTTCGCCCTACTATCAGTGCATAATATCTGGTGGCGCCTTCTCACCAGCGTTCTGAATGGCAGTGGAGCTTATAAGCTCCAGCAGTTCGCGATACTGCCACTTGAACATGGCGATTTTTCGCTTGAGTCCGTTTATGACTCTCTCTATTGCATCGGTTTGCTGCTTTCCTAGCTCTAACGAATTCATCGGAATCTGCACCAGCGCGTTCATGAGGTCGTGGTCCCTCTCAACATTCGACCACATCTCATCCTCCGCCTGCTCAAGTCGCTCGACTAAATCGGCTGTTAACATCACAATATGCAGCACAGCACCTGCATGCAGCACCAGCTCGAGTAATCCAAGTAGAAGAGGTTCCCATACGTCCTCGAGTGCATCCCATGCTGGTTTCCACGGTTAGCTGCTTAAGTCAATAGCCGATGCGTATCCACTGCACTCACTCTAGCCCCTCCCTAAAGTTACTACCATTTGCCCCGAATCAAGCAACAAATGCCTTCCAAATTAACTTCCCTCACAGTCAAAACTCCGTCCTAAGGTGCGAGCAAATGGTGCACACAGGCATTCCTTCAAAAACTGAAGGCTTAGCCGGGCCTCACCGAGGTCGGTGACGGGTGCCTCCCCAAACCTGCTTTGAGCGTCCAACATGTTGTTCGAACCCGAGAGTGGAGTGATGTGCTGTACCTGCGATACCGCAAGCATTTTTGTTGGACTTCACTCAAACTCGCTTCGCCACCCAAGCAAACGTCAACCTAGAAACTCGTTTCATGCTCAGCTTCCCCCAAATAAGCCGGACGCTATCAACAGCTGCATATCACTCATCCTACTTGCTTATTACCGTCAAAGCAGCTTAACATGATAAACACAATATGTGCGCACCCCATCGTCATAGTTCGAATGATCCGACTCCGACGAGTCCTCTTGATCTTCTGCAGCCCACACGAGGGCCACAATGAAATGCGCGGCAAGGCAGAACAGCCTTGCGCGCCAGGCGCAAAGTCGGAAACCTCTGCTGAAAGCCATTTCTTGGCTCAACAAGGAAAGGTCAACTCCCCGTTCACGCCCCGGACAGCTTACGCAGCTACCCAGATGTCTCACAAACCTTCAATCTCATTACGCCTAGTTGCAATCTCCGCACGTCAGAAACAGGCCAGTCTTGAAGCTTGGGGAGAATTTGATCTCAATCTGCCTGAAGGCTCATCTCATTTCGACTTCCACCCATGAAGTGAAACTGGGGAGAAGTGGCGATCATATGCTTGCCTAGTTCCCTAGCAATCAACTGCACAGCTTCACCATGGTTAAACGGTTCTATGAAGAGGCGCCTTGGCTGAGATCTGCACGAATGTTCGAATAGCGTTGTGAGATTCGACGGCTGGCAGTCCTCGGCTTGGAACTGCATGTGGACCCAATCACTTGCAGTGGTCAGTCCTTATCATTCTTATTGGCGGGAAAAGGCTAAATCATACCAAGGAAGGAAGAGTGAAATGCCATGTAGTGTTGCGGAGGTGAACAGCATGTCGATCAGGAGCACGGGGGCTCCCCAGAGAGACTTAGGCCTGATCCTCCAGTACCGGCGTTCGATAGCACTCAACAGCAAAAGAGAAAATGAAAACACAAGGAAGTATCTACTAGTATGAACGCAGCCTTCGAGTATAGAAACAGCGGGTTTATTTTAATTTCCATAGTGGGAAGCCCTTGCTTTTAGGACCACCACTTGATGGCGCCTGCTCTTCTGGAGTCCTCTATAGATTATGTCTTAGACTTCAATACTTTTTCCATATTCATTTCTCAGATTAGCAACATACTAACGACTGAGTTGTCTCATCCGTCATTTCCGTCGCTACTTGCATTTCGGTGAATCATACAGAAAACTTCACACCAAGTAGTCTTCCACGTCTCCCGAGAGGATATGCATCCTTGGCTTTCACTCACCTTCATCTGTGCCACGCCCGTATATTAAGAAAGCTTACGCAGAAGGTGCATCATTTTCGGGACTACATCCCTAGGACACTGGGAGTCCGACCTAAAACTCAACACACACCCTGAAGACACTCAAATTCCTGATGGCCGCAGTAGGGTATCTACTGTAGTGCTATGGAGTCGTTGGGTTGCAGCTGGCCCTTTGTTATCGAAACAACTAGCAACTGTTACGTATGGCGGCTTAGAACGGTATATCATGAGCATCCGTAGACTCAATTCGCCTGTACAGCGACTGCTACCTGGAGCCCTATATACCTCTGGGGCAACAATTCCTCGGAGCTTCAGACACTACAGCTAATGGACCTTCTAACCCTCAACCTTCGGTTCATGCAGGACCTTTGGACGCAGCTTGCCCGTGTGCAGCCATGGAAGTGCTTGCCGTTCAGAGGAAGGATGCGCGCGATTCTTCCTCTGAACGGCAGTCAGCAGCAGGCCTGGAGAGAGGCGTTTCCAACTGTGAACTCGTTACAAGGTGGCAGCACTAGAAGATGTGGCTGGACAATATATTACATATAAAAGCACTTATTTTGTTGGGAGCCAGTATAAGCTTTGAACCGCCTTTATATGTATAAATTGCAACGCTTAAGTATGGGTGGTGTTTGAATCGAACCAACACCTTCGTACTCGTAAGGTATATACTCTAGCATGGAGTTAACTTCCTTACCTGCTGTACATAACAAGGGGGGGGGCAAATAGCTCAGATACTTCACGGTTGACTAGTACCATCGCACGTCTTTCACCACTTTTTAAAAATACCTCTTAGTACTATTCCTGCTTTCTCTCCTGCTTCTGTTCTTTGAAACATTTCTATTCCAAGCACAGTAACTAATGCATGGTGAAGGAGGAGATGACGAGTCTTATTTTTTATAAGCATTTGGTGAGGTGTACTTAATTGTAGCCAGAGTTAATGCGAGTTATTTGTTATTAAAATAACAATTGGTTATAATCAAGAACCCGAACCCGGATGTTGAGAGGGAGCCAGCCCCATGGGGATTGAAAAACAGACCACAGTCCTCCGGTAGGCTGCAGTGGGGAATCTTCTGCAGTGAACTCTAGCTTGACAGAGCACTGTAATCTGATGGCCCAAAGGTAGCAAAATCCCCTGTCGGGTAAATCCCATCCTGCATGAATGGTGTAACGGCTTCCCTAATATCTAGAAGCATTCTTAATAACTTACGGTTAATACCTGATAGGCGCATTTGCGCTTTAAACAGTTAAAGCGTCGCTCTCCTAAAATCTACTAACTTCTGCTTTATTTTTCTTATAAATATAGATGCATCAAGCTCTCCAAAAATACAAAAAACATTTTATAATCCAAGTTCTCCTGAAGGCAATTTGACTGAAACTATGTATGTAGAAGTACGATTAACGTTTTTAACGTTAAAAACAGAACAATATTAAGCATGCTTTTATATTTGGTCTTCATAAGTAATGTATTAATAAAGCGCATTTTTAGCTAATACGTTCTGAAAAAGGGTTTTCTATTAATTGGTCTACTGTTCTTTTTAAAGGTGCAGCATGGCTGTCATCAGCTCGTGTCGTGAGATGTTGTCTTAGGTCCTGCAAAGTAAATATAAACCATATTTAATCTGCTAAACAACGAGATGCTACAGGTTCATGCGCCCGTTGAAGAACTCCTTCCCTGTTGGGTGTCCCTCTCCTGGGACATCCCGAGACTGTCTGGCCCCAGGTCATACCATGCATTAAACATTGTACGCTTCTCCAGATATTTCGTACCACACGTCATGCTGACTTCAGAAGCATAGGTCAGTTCCAGTATCTACAAAATGTGCACACGGAAAGCAAAGCGTATTTCAATTGCCTCCGAACACGAACACCTGATTTTGCCGTGTTATCCTCGCGCCTGACTCAACAGCCGCTTGAAGCGCATCCTAATAAAAAGAACCACTTTCTCGCAAAAGACGAGGCCCATAATATTTACCGGCCGTCGTGGATTGACAAGCGCTTCTTCACTGTCACAGGAAGGAAAGTGGACTACGCGGAAGGATGCATGGCCACCGTGTCACTGCATGCTTTCGATGCCCTCCTGCGCACCAAGAACTGAGAATAAAACTGGTGCTCACGGTTGCCGCTGCACGCTATTCCGTGTTGAGTTCAACTAATGTCCCATCTAGAATCTCCCGAAAGAAGTCCCTCATCTGCAGCAACTCATTCCATCAAACAACCGCAACAGATCAGCATTTCAGGTAATGCAAAACAGAACACTTGCTGAAGGGGCCTTATCAAGTTCAGCTCGCTCGAAAAGGGCAGATGCATACTTCGTTAAACTCCTGGCGAACACCTTCATCCAGTCCCGACAAAGTAGCAGCTCGATGCAGTGTGCCCTCGGCCCTTGCCATGTTGCTGCTCAGCTCCGCCAGTTGTTTCTCCGATGCCTCCAGTTGACTACGGAGCTTCTGGAGTTCCTCATCTTTGGCCTTGCTTTCTTTCAAAGCCTGAACCACCTTCGTGGCGCTATCTTCTAGCTGGGCTCGGAGAGATACATTGTCGGCTTCAAGTTGTTGAATCTTTGCCTCCAACTCCCCAGACTGCAGAAGACACACAGTGAGCAGCGCATGCGCTCGGTGCTTAAGTAGACGTCCTCCAAAAGCGCGCAATTCCCATGCTATTAAACTGGGTCGAAAACGAACTAACAATATCTCCAAACTTAGACGCTGCCTAGCCAGAAACAGCCATCAGGGTTGCCCTTACATTGTCGCTAGAACTCTGCTGAACTGAATTTTGTACTTGGCTCTGAGTCGCACAACAAGCAATAAATAGCCTGAGTCGATATCTTGCTTCTCTCCAAGTTCTTCCCCTCCTTGCAGCAGCATTAAGCTGGTGCTGGTTCACCTCTTCGCCCCATCAGGGCACGCTGGTCACAAGCCGCCCAGGGGGGGAATGCCTAGCAAGTCCAAAGACCAGCCAGCATGAATGCAGTTTCGATTCAACGAGGAAAGAAGAGCGCGTACTGCGATACATATGGGATACTATGCAAAAATAGTGACAAAATTCACCTCAAGATCTTTGATTCTGGCCTCCTGCTGCTTCACCTTCGCCTCTAACTGAGAAACACAAACATAACTGGCTCAGTGCCCTCAATGAAGTCTTGAACATGCTCGTTAGAATGCCTCCCACAAAATCCTCTGTTGGCAACGTTACGTGAAAAAACACGACGGGTGCTTTGGAAATGAGCAAAAGTGTGCTTGCGTACAGGCTCAAGTTCCCTGATGCGAGCTTCCAACCGCTGAATCTGCGTTTCCTGAGACTTGTTCACAGCGTCGAGCTGCGCCAGAGCCACACAGATTCATCAGCAACTGGTGTTTACACCCACATATTTTCGAAGCTCTACTCCTTGAATTACAAGCACTGTGGATGCTAGCTAGCACCAATCCGTCTCCATATACTCTAAGCAACATGGGAAAGCCAGAAGTTCCATTTCAGCATGCATGCACTGAAAGGTTTGCTCCACCCCAAATGGTGCAACGCGTCTCACTCTTTTTGTTTCATCTTGTGCCTTCTCTACAGTTTTTTGCAACACAGACGGCGCTTGCCCAGAGACGCTTCTGACAGATTCAAGCCTGTGCACCCCTCCCGTTTGAGGCGAGTTGCTCCTGGCAGCCCCCTTGAACTGTGGAGTGTTTCCTGAAAAGCCACGCGTCACGCTGGGTTTGTTGATTGCGCATGAGTCTTCATACTTACAGCGTAAACACATGAAACAGTGAAGGTGACTGAAGTAAAATCAAACAGGGCATGTAACTCGCCAGGAAGACTTACCGGGCTGATGCGCTATACGTTTGACCTCTCCATTTTCCCCCGAGAGCCACTGAGCTGCAGTCTGCAGATGCATAACGACCAGCACCTGTCTTTAGGCACTAGGCGAAGAGTATCCGAAAGCGAGCTAAACTTTATCAGGATTCCCTACCCGGCACACAAGCGGTGAAATTATGAGGCGCGGTGCCATGTTTCTCCTCTCTCGCAATACCTTTATGCTTACCAGGGCTGCATCGACACCAGGAGTAGGCGGATAGAGGTCAGCCTGAAACACGTCCATGTTCTTTCGGGGGACAATAAACGAAACGGGAAGAAGAACCTTTCCATTCTCGTTCTTGAGCATCCGCCCTATCTCTGCTCGCTTCTGGTCAACGGCACTTCAACAATCCACCAGTTCGCACAGAGTGAGTGATGGATATCACTAAGATTGTCAGATGAACGCAACATCCCCCCAGTCTTCCTGGTGTGTGCACTAGAATGTGTTCGTCTACGGCAGAAGCCCATGGATTCAGTTCGTGTTGCTATTGTCACAGTCGGAAAAGCTGTGGAAAAACGAATAAGCAGCTGGGGCATCACTGCCGAGAGAACCAACACTTGCTTACAGCTTCGGAATGAAACAGAAGGACTTGATGGGAACGTTCGATCGGTACTCGTCAACACGACGAAGTTCTCCTGCAAAGAACTGGAAGTACCGTAGGTTTCCGTCCCCCTGAAAATGCGTGAGGAAAAAAAAATTCAGGAGTGATTCTTTTTTCATGGAGCTGAAATAGGTGTCACCGTTAATATTGCGCTTGACAGCATAATGAAATAAACTGAGAAAGGCTCCAGCCCCAGATGGGAACAGGAGTCGTACAAACAGAGAAAGCATATTGAAGCCAAGTACCAGTACCATTCAGCATGTAGCAACTGCTTCCCCTACCTTGCCTGCCACATAAAGCATCCCGAGGGTTTCGTCGAAGATCGGATATAATGGCTGCGACCCACGGTCAATTTCCACGCGAATAAGCCTGATGAGAGCAAAAACAGGACAATATTCTTAACTCGTCCCCTCATTGTGTACACAGTCCTAGAAGCGCTCATCTGTTCTGAAAGCGCAAGAAAAACGTTAATACCCACGGCTGGTAGGCATGCACTCGAAGAAAATGTGCGTCCAGGCACATTATGTGCATCTCTGCTTCACCATTAGTACACCTGCTCCTCTTACGGCTTGGTTATGTTCTTGATGTCCCACAGGTGCAATTCTCTAACGTTAGTCTTGCTAGAGCCAGTAGTGAGCACGTGACCAGCTGCGCCCGCGAATCCATCGACCCAACAGCACTTGGTTGCTTTGGGGCCCTCGTGGCAAGTAACAGAGGCCACAACGTTCTTTGCTCGGGGGTCAATTATGCTCAGGGCTTTGTCTTTGCTGGTGCTAGCCAGTTTGTCTCTGTTTTACGCACATCACATAATGCGCGAAAATCTATTTGAAGTCTTGTGGCCCAACTTGCGGAAAAGCTAAACGAAGAGCAGTCAAATAGAGAATGCCAGAAAAGGTAAGTGGGAACAGCTGTTAAAACTCTGACCCGCAGTTGCTCCATTTAACAGAAAGGACTGAGTCGTTCATTGACAAAGCATTGACTAAGGAGGCCGAGTCGACGTCCCTGAGGCATTCAACGAACTACAAGCGCGAGGCTAACATCAAATTTGCCACTGCGATTTTTAAGTGCTCTTTTTTTGCCGTTGAAAGCTGAGGAACAAATCCCGCTGTCATCTGCCGTTGTAATCAAAACTCCCTGGTCATTTCTTTCCCGCAAAACAGCGGGACGGGGAAGGCGTTTTTCAGTGAATGCTCATCGACGCTTTCAACAAACAGCACTAGTTAATCCTTGTCAACACTATTTCATTTTCCCGTACTGGAAATATATGCGGCTCGAAAACAGCTCTTCCTTTCAGCCGCCACATACCATAGTGCAACGGTTCCGTCGAAGCAACCCGATGCAAGGATAAAATCCGCCACAGGATTCCATTCTGTAGCGATGACTTTCTTGGCAGAGCCCGTCAAGATGGCCACAGGGTCTTTCAGCTCGTGCCCAGGAGGCGGATCGCTGGGGACGTCCCAAATGCGGATCGTCATGTCTGCACAACAACCAAGCCTGAGCACAGTGGCCTACTAGATGTCCCTCACAACAGTTACTTGCCCCCTAAAGAACTGTGCGCAAACACCTCAAATCTCCACCCGTCATTGGTCAGCGCACAGCTGAGGTGCAGCAACCCAGCGTCTCCGGTAGGGCTCTTGGAAGGATCCCCTATAGTAATGAAAGCATTCAGCAGAGAGGGGAGGCGGGCTTCACAACACTACAGAGTGGCCTACGGACCCTCTGATCCAGAGGCAAGAATCGACTCATAGAAGGGGCTGAATGCTAGGTCTTGTATAGACCCAGTGTGTCCCTTTATCTTGGTCACCGGCGGATTCCGGCCACAGTCCGCCAGGTTAATGAGGCCCATCATGCCACCCCCACCAACATCCCATGGGGCCTATGACAAATACGGTGTGCACAGCACACGGATGGCTGCTGGTGGTAATTGAGGCAGCCAGTATAACTAGCAGGGCTAATGCATCCATCCTCAACTTACGACTGCTGAGTTCTTAACAAACGAACTCAGTGTACCCGGTGCTCCGAAACTACACTTGACTCTGCCGCCTCTTCGTTTCATTCAACTTGGATGAAGTGTTCTAAGCTACAAGGAGAAGAAAAAATTAGAGGCAATACCCACGGCAATGGCCTGTCAATACTCACCGCAACATATCGGTAACTGCAGGCCATTCCAACCGATTCCGTCTGCTTGCTCGCCAAGCGAATGTCCGAGTAAGGGACCTTCCATGGCTCAGCTGAGACGCAAGAAGGAACAAAGAAGAAGACCATTGGACAGTGCAGCTGAGAAAATCGAGGAGGTTGTTTAAAGGGAACGTATGTTGGGGCTCATTGAAGCTGCGACGATGTCCCAAATGCCAATAGCCCACATGATACTTACCGTAGCAGTTCTTTATATGGATCCTTTCTGGAGCCTCCCCCATCTTGGCTTGTGGGTATTACTATGCGTCGTTGACAACCTGGATGATAGGGGAGCTCTTTCAGTGGCTGCGGCCTTGATGTACGTGATGAAATATGCACTTCTCCACTTCAGTGTGCCAACGACAGGTTCTGCGGGCAAAGACGTAACAGGGCGAAACACAGTGTTCGCGCGCCGACGTAATGAAGCACCACTTGCACGATTTTCTGTGAGGGTTTCCAATGATGCCTTGGGACTCCCATAGAGATATACAAGCGACCAAGCCACTGATCTCGCGTATAATGATGGATGAGGTGGAAATGGGCTAAGTAATCGCATTCGTATGAATGAGATGATAGACAGCTTGCGATTCTCTACGGACAACCCGCTTGGCACTATCGCAGCAGTTTCTCCAATGAGTTCAGTAAACACGTCAGCATGCCCAAGTTACGAAGGAACAGCTCCACTAGAGTTGCCACAAACAAAAATGTCCCTTTTCCCCTCTTGATTCGGTAAAAGAGAATCATGCGATTCCTTCCGCCAGCAACGACAACCCAGGAGGAACCCCGTGCAGTTTCTCCAAAGAGAAAAAGCACATAGGGCCTGAAACTCACAGGATTTAATGTACAATGTTATGGTACATTCAAACTGGAGATGAATTTTAAGTGAACCAATGGGCCAGGGCCTCGAGGACTGGCAGAACCAAGTTTACTGCTCACCTTGGGGAGCTCTGCTTCGGCGCCAAATCCTTCCCTGTATCCAAATATTTTTCTTGATACAAATATGTTTGTATGTGTCTTTATGCGGGATGTACCCATATTAAGAAGGAAAGAGAATGCGCCATTTGCTACAGGGCCCTGGGCCCCTCCAAGCCACAGCTAGCAACACCTGACCTAGAGCCACTGAAGGTTGATGCTTCGGGTGGGTGGTAGTATGGAATGGGGCCTATGTGCTGCAGACCGCCTACGCTTATTTCTCCCCTCTTAAAATTAGTCTCCTGAAAATATATGTTCTACAAGGGCCTGCTAAACACGGATAAACGAACCTACCATAGAAAGACCCCAGCTTCCGTCCCCTCTACGGTAAGGGGTGGGGGGGGGGGAAAGAGCGAAGGGGGCCCCATCACCCAGTTGCTGTCAGAGGTTCCATTCGCGACTTCGCGGTTGACCAAAATTTGATCTTGAACCTTTCCTTTTATTAGCATTCTACTATAAATAGGTGCTTCGGGCCTGTGCGCAGGCTTCTCACGGCCCCTGTGTCCGAGGCTATCGCTTTTGTGCCACCTTATTTTGGAGTGGAGGGAACAGGAGGAAGTGATTGCCAAGAGCTGTCACTTTATGCGCTCAACTAATCTGCTTAGAGCTCATTGTAAAAGGGCCGTTTCTTCAAAGCCAGCAAGACGCCAAAATGTACTGGCGAGAAGTCCGCCATGGGCTTATTTGCGCAGGCGTTTGAGTTTTGGATTTTGGCACAGCACTGTCTTGACCTGATAGCCGCCTTGATTTCCTAAGTGTACCAAGTTAGGGGAGGGGTGTTCTACAATGGCAACGATACCCGCAGCTCCAGACTCCGCTGTTGCATGCAGTCGCGTTTTCGACAATCATGTGGATATGGCTTCGTTACGCCAGCCTGATCAGTGTTCATTAAGCCTCTCTACGTCTCTAGGGGAAGTCCAACGGCCCCTTGCGATATTTCACGCGCTGGGTGATCAGAGTGACCTGCACGAGAAGTGTTTAGACGCCGCCGATGCATCGCATTCGACTGTTGGGTTGCTTTCTTTGTCCAAGAATGTCCGTTGGCCCCCTTTGTTGCCCCAATCAAACGAGCAAAAGTCGTCTTTCTGGCAGGCTGACGGATCTTTCAGCTGCGACTGGGCAGCCCTAAGGGCAGGCGAGGCATTTTGCTCCTCCGTAGATGCGTGCTGTGTCTCATGCCTTTCCCGGACTCTGGGAGGCCCCTCAGAGATGACTTCTGCCTTGCTAGAGAAGCTGCGAGCAGGGGCAAAGACTGCAATTAAAGAAGAAATTACCCATCTCATTGAGATGGTCAAGGCCTCGGCTGCGAGCAGCGCAGTCATTCCAGGACAAGATGGCAGCGGGCTCTCGGAGGCTTCGGAGGATTTGACGCAGCAGCTTCTCAAGCATCCGGCATTGCAAGCAGTGGCATTCTTAAGCGTACACGAACGCCGCCTGGCTGTATTTGAGGTTTGTTGCACTCTCACCCCTGGCCACCTATGCTCAAGCTGCTTTTGTTGTTACCCTTTGCCTGGGATAGAGGGAAGGCTATGCTGAATAGCTCATTTTCACAAGGGCAGATGGGGAGTGTTCTTGCGTGTGACAGGGATAGCTCCTGTCTCTACAAATTCGTAGCTTTATGGATTTGGCTTGGCGTGTTGTCAGATGTGGCTTGATCGGTGGCAAGTTCTCTCTCGAGACTACAAATGTACATGCGGCAGTGCGGAGGCGACGAGCGCTAGCTTGAATCGAATCGCTTCAGGATCTGCCAGCACTAATGGTGAGCTGCTTAACTGGCAGGCACGTGGATGCATTTCGTACGCCTTCAGCTGCAGGTGTACAGGGTAGCTGGGCGACTCTACACTGCTGTGCTGTGACTATGTGGCTATTGCATGGACAAAAAAGCTGAAGCGAAGACTGCAGTTGAGGCTCTAAGAGCTCAAGTTGCTCGACTATGGGAAGATGCACGTCAGGCGCACCAGGAGGAAGAGTCCGTCGTCGCAGAAGCCAGGAGTGTAAGTCCACATACACCAAGAGGCACGCGAAATATATATATATATATATATATATATAGCGCACCTGACCCTGGCGGGATGCGCAGCTGTAAAGCATGCTAAGCAGTGATTTACAGCTAGCTAATCAGTGGCTTGTGGCTACGTACCAGCGAAGCTAGCAACCAGCAGCAATGGGACGGTAGGACGATCAGATTTATGCACGCGGAGGGTCAGGTGCATGTCAGGTGATGCGTTCGTGGCGCTTGGTGCGATTACAGCTGTCAGTAGAGCTGATGAAGAAACAGCAGCAGCTGCTTCTGGCAATTGAGAGAGTAAAAGCCCTTGAGAAAGTTCGCGAAGACCCAACCTTTGGTATTGTTGAGCGTGCACAGCAACAGCTGCGGCCTGCGTCTTCTGACGCAAAGATATCCACCTACAAAGAAAGCCTCAGCTTCATCGCCGACAAGTGCAACAAACTCGTGAGCCTACAGCCTATAGTCCTTAGTGCTCCTTCACATACGTGAGGGAGATTTGCTGCCCTCTATGTGCAAGTACTGACTAGCAATAACAAGCTGTCTTCATTTCTGGCCAAGTACATGCTTTTCCCATTCGGCATTCAGGCTAGCTTAACACAGCTAATCCAACAGCAGTTCCCGCAGACCCACACAGCGGGTTTGCGAAGACCTAGTTGGGAGGCATCTCAACTGGTCTATACTGCCGGCGAGGCAGCTGACGCCCCAGCCGACTTGGGTCTGCTTGGAGTTTTGCGGGAGCTGCAGACGCCGCATGCGTCGATGCATTCTCCTCATTCACTGCGTGCTCGAGGCTCGTCGCATGCCGCTTCACCAGTCCTGCAGACGAAAGACCGCAGCGCGGCGCCTCCATTCCAGCAGCCACCTACAGATGACGATGATGCCCTACGGAGGGGACAAAATAGTGCACCCATAGATGTCAGGACGACCCGTTCTCCCATTCATCCAGGGAATCTGAGAGCTACGGGAGAGGCGCCAGCCAGCTCGGCGCGAGGAGCAGTCCCTGCTGCGTCGCTGAACTCCCCAGACGGCCGCCACAGGAACAACGCTCTCGTAGAGCCAGGCAGCAACAAGCGAACTCGGGAGCCAGAGGAGGCGTCGCTGAGGAGCCGCTGGAGGCGAGCTCTTCCTTCAGCGATTCACGCCGATCTTGATTTGGACGCCGAAGCCGCGTGGCAACCTGTAGAGCCCACACCAAAGGGAGACCCACTGGTAGTAAGTCGCTCAAATGCACACACGGGTACTGTCAGCCAGCGTCTGTTTGTACTTCAACGCATGTCCTCAGTGACGTCATAGACAAAGCCCGTGGCAGTTAGGGGAGACCGGCAAAAAAGCTGTACAGGCAGGCCAGATTTAGCATATACACGCTAGCAAAGGCAACAACTGCTGCTTTTTCTTTGCACCTTTCCTGCCTGACGTTGCTGCCATTTGCTCGGTTCCCGCAGGAGGCCGTCTGGGTTGATTCGTTCTTGCGAAGACGTCCCGATGCGAAGTGAAGGACCCTGTAGGGTGGGTTCCTCACTTTTGGTGCGCCGTGCCAACGCGTCCATGCTGCCCAGTATTAGGTCAACTTTGTGAGAACACCGCACTGCAGAGCCCGTAGGCTCTGAGAAGTCATATATATATATATATATATTTATTTATTTATAATCTGTATTTTCAAGTATTTGTGCTGCTGAAGACAAGGCTTGGGACGAGAGGCTTTGCAAGTGGTTCGCTGCGGGAGACATTTGCCTGCTACGGCTGCGCCCGGTCCGGCCCTCCAACTGAGTTTTTAGATGAAGTGCAGTTGCTTCTACCTCAGCAGATCCCAGCTTCAAAGCTCTTTGACCTTCAAGCGACATTTATGCCACGTAAACAATGGTCCATAGTAACGGCGGTCGCACAGCAGACAGATGCACGCTACCTCATGCACCCCTGGCATGTTTCTCCCTGCAGCGTTTGTCTGGGTAGACCGAGTACTACTGTTATGTGTTTCTTCGCTATTGACCTTTTCTCGAAGCCGCGCAGCGTTTCAAAGGCAACTGGGGAAGAGGCCCATGAAAAAAGCCTAGTCAAGCAGTTCTTCATCCATACTCCCTTCATCGCACATAAAGTCTGCCTCCTCCGCCTCAAAAGCCTTTACAGACTGCAGCGAAAGCCAAATACAGGAAGGAAGACCGCCCACTTACCGATGGTCTCCACTACTTCAGGGTTTCAATTGATGCAAGCATTCCAGATTAGTTCTTTGAGAGTTTGCGATGGATGTTGAGAAGTCCCATTGCAAAAAGAGCTAAGCAATGCAATCTTGCTTAACTCGCTTTGCATTTCCCTCTTTGGCTTACCGGCTGCCAGATCTGCAGAACGTTGTCCTCAGAAGCAGATGCAATAACCTGTAGAACCAAAGAAAATGACGCACCTACCGAAATTTGATACGCACCCAAGTGCATGAGAGGGTAGTGGAGGAAACGGGCTCGGTTTTTCTCCCACCCATGGAAATCTGTCCCCCAGCGGGTTCCAGTCAATTTCCGTGATGCCAGCGACATGGCCCCCGTGGACAAATATTACTTCTGGCGCGCCCTCCTCTGCTTCCTCTGGGGACTGCTCAGCGCCAATCAGTGAACAGTCAAAAATCCGAACGAAGCGGTCAGTCGTACCTGCAACGAGGACATGAGAACTCGACAGGGAACTACCTCACAACTGCATGCCGCACTGTTTGCTGCATCAGGAGGCGCACCGCAACCCGTATGAGAGCGAAGCAGAAGTCTTACTGTACCTGCAGCAAGCACTGCCTTATTTTGTGGATGCCACTTAAGACTTGTTAGAGCTTCGTTCTCTAGGTAGAGCAATCGGTGGGCTGGTCGGCGCAAGTCTCGGAAGTCCCATACGCTCACTCCCTGCAAGGAGCCGGAGAGACAACGCCCCAGCATCAGCTCTTTCTCACATAGCATACAGCCTACTACGTTCGACAGCAATGGGGGGACAAGCGAAGTTGACACAAGTAAAGAAGGGAGCGTAAGCCTATGTCTCAAGCTTCTCCCTAAAAGCCATTCATACGGACAGCGTCTGCGCCTCCAGTGGCGAACACATTCGGAGCCAAGGGGTTCAGAGCCAAGACGTTGGCGCACGAATGGTTACAGGGTTGCTGCAAAACAAGGTCAGGAAGGGAAACACGATAAAAATCCGCATAAGGCGCTTGCTAGAGCCGCAATTTTGTTCTTCTTTAGACTGCTTAGGAAAAGCATTTTTTGATTCCTACAGAGCTGCATTGTTGAACTGCTTCACAAAACTTACCCGGTGAACCGGCACCGTGCCTGCCCGTAAGTCCCACCTTGAAAGCATGCACAGCAAAACGTTGAATCCGAACTGCAATTGCACGAAAGCTCCAGGTGCACCATAATGCTAAAATACGGTATCTAGAAGAGTGAGAAGTTTACGAAGGACCGGCAAAAGCGAACTTACATGTTCAACTCCCCGTCGTCGCCAACAGCCACAATTACCTCTCCCGCATCATCCCCGCATTTCCACGCCACGTCCTGCACACGAAAGTGCTCATCAATGCGCCTCTGGTCCAAGAATGCACTTGGCTTTTACATTTTTACTCAAGGCAAAAGGTGCTTAGGAGTGGGAAATGAAGAGACAGCGCTTCCCAGATCGTAAGTCCGCTGCATACCTGCAGTGCTCTGCGATTACTTGACGCCACTAACCGGTGTACCGGACTCAAGCATTTATCCTTGACACCTATTTTCACTCGCAACACAAATTGATAATAACCGATTCCACCGGCACGCAACTCCTACGAAACGCGCCCACCTCAGCTCGATGCACAGCCCAAAATATAAGCGAGAGTGCCAGATTAGCTGCAGTGCATGCACTACCCTCCCCAAAGGGAGCAGGTCTTCATATTCTGTACGGGCAACCCGAACAGCAAGAAGTGAAACTCACTAGATGCCCGCGTGTCCCAAATACAGACAAGGCCATCGTCCCCTGAAGAGGCCAGCCATCCTTCTCGTGTGGGACTCCACTCTAGGCCCCACCTGCAAGCAACGCCACACGCACCCTAAACCTTGTGTAACCCTAAAGCTTGTTACCCAAAGCTCAGTCTCAGCTAAACTCTCACCAGTCCACCGTGGTGCAAGGCCCGTCTCACCCTTGAGTCGTATGGCCTGTCAGAATGAGCTCCGCGTCCGTGGCCATCTGGCTCCTCTGTAAAGTAATTTGGCTATCCTCAGACTCCGCGTCGGATAAGCAAAGAGCAGGGCCAAATTTGCACGAATCGAACAGATAAACTGCGCGCAACAAGGAAACAAGGAATACTGCCGTACCTTTCACATTTGCAAGAGACATTCTGCTGCAGGCAGCAAGCATCGCAATTAGAGACTGTAACGGCGAAGCGCAAGATGCGAATCCACTGAGCAACCAGCAACACTTGACGCCTACCGCAGCCATCGTTAGCCTTGCTCGCAATAAGTGTGTCGTTGCCATGATAAACACGAGCCCTGTAAAACACCAATGGCCAATAGCAAGCGAACTGACTAGCTGATGAAGAACCATTCAATGAAGCATGCAACAGCCTCCCAACGCATGTCGCAGTTAGTGAATACTGAAAGCTCCCTACAACGCGACCCCCCAACATAATACCTGTTGCTCTCGCCTTCATGAGGAATTCGGGCAGTGATGGTGAACTTTCGGGTGTCCTCATCGCCAAATTCAAAACCTTGGTAATCTGTTACACAGCAGCAATTCACTTCGATGCAGCCACGCCCTGTCCTGGTACGGCCCGCTGCGCACGCTGCCTCTACGTCTGTTGAATGATGCACGCAGAAGGTAATACTGTAGCCTTGCCTTGCCGTTGTTCGTAGTGTAGGCCAGAAGCATCAATAGGTTCGGACGGCAAGCTGACCTGCAACACAGAATGGATCAGCAGTAAATAGGATGCAGGAACCGCATCGCGGCAGTGAGGATCACCTAAGAACTGTGCTGGCAGTCCACTAGCGTCAAGCAACGCCTATTCACCTCCATAAGCAGCAAATAGTTCGCCGCGCCGCCACTTGTGTGCGTCGAGAGCAGCAGTGTCTGTCCAATTTCGCCATTTGAGCGCCTGAGAAATGTGCACATCAGTTATGCGCTTACAGTTCGTTTAGGGCAGCAGGACTGCTCTCGGCGGCCCCACATGCGCGGCATGATGGCAACTGAGACGGCCCTGCGTTGCGCCAAGGGAAACGGAAGGCAAAAGGTGCTGCAGTCGAATCAAGGCTGCATGAAAGACGTACGGATTGCAAGAGTGCAGCCACTGGACAGACAGCGTCGGCCATTCCAAGATATGCGACATTATGTGCCTGTACAAAAGCATGCAATTGCTTTGCCAGTTCCGGTGGCTCACGCGCAGCGAAGTTGTGGGTGTGCCCGAAGAGGAGTGTGGTGCCGTCACCGTCGGCAATGCCGGCCATTCTTCTTTGCTCATGGAGGTCCCAGCGGGCAGCTGAGAGCTCTTCGGTCCTGTAGAAACTTTTTTGCAGCGGCTGCTGTCATTTGTAGGGGAAGAGGCTCGAGATGCCGTTGATGCTGCCATGCATGGCGCCGAGTCGTCAACAGCAAACGTCACTGAACTGCCTCGCGAGCGTCGGCGACTTAATGGCTGCAGCGGTCCGCTGCCTGCAGCAGCTCCTGACACCCCTGCCTGCTTCCCCTGCCGGTGTTTTGCTGCTTCGTGCTTTGCTGCCTCGATCTTTGCCTGCCGTGGCTGACCGCAGCTAATGGATCCCAAGCAAGCTTTTTTGATGGAGAGTGCACGCTGTCTGGAAGTACCTGAGGCTGCAGAAACGGCCGTGCCCTCAGAAGCCCCGTAGGCATCAACAACCATCGGAGGAGATGTTGGCTCTGTTTTAGTCCTAGACATCCCCAAAGCCTCAAGAAGATGAAGAAAGCCAATCAGTGCAGTTCAATCTAGTCATCTATTACTAACTATCAGCGGCAGGCTTCACAGTGTCGACCAGGGTTACGACGATTGATTGAAAAACTCTCCCTGTGGAAAGTAGGTGCGGGCAAAGAATTGTGTTGCATCCACAAAACTCAGCCTTCATGCACAGAACGTCGAGCGCCATCTGACAAGTAGCCTGCGACGGTGCCTGCGTCCTTTGTTGGTAGACAGGGAATGCCGGACCGCTGACTAAAGACCGCGCAAAAGAGGCAACCCAATTCCCAGCTGCCTTACAGCTAAAAGTACAACACGTATACTATGAAGAGCAGCTCATCTTCACCTTGTTAATACAGCACAGGTAATCCCAAGTGCTCAGCAGTCGTGGTGCCCTGGTCGCCGGTCAGCTAGATCCTTCAAGGCCAGTCATACCCGTCATCCCCGATGAGTATAAATCACAAAATTCTAACACGATCTGCAAATTGACGGGTACGGCTGCAGAGACCGTTAGAAGAGGAAATTCCTGGCGTTGGGGCCTCCATCGCATGCAGTGAGGACGAACACTGCGAATGGCCCGTGCAGATACCCACCCCTGATGGTGAAGTAGAGGATACTAGGCGCAGAAGAAATGCCCAAGGTACCACTTCTACCTTTTTCGGAAATGTGGGAGACAGGGTGGAGTACCTACGTCCGTAGGCTAGAAGCCCTGAAAGCAGTGTCCTGCTTGTGCCGAGTTCCGTGGACAACAGCGCACTTGAACAGGAATCGAAACTTAATATCAAGGGAATTAGTGGGCGAAAGGGTTGTATGCCCTCCACTTTTGTCTTATTTCCCTCTCTACACGCGGCAACGGCTGAACGTTGGAAAGAGGGGAGAGCAGCTTGCTCCCCGCCGATTGGTGCATGCGCTCTGGCTTAGTAAACTCAGCTATACGAACTTCGAATAGGGCTTGTCGTTTGTAGTTGGGGCTCGTATGCTGCTCACGCCAGTGGCAGCCCAAAACCACGCGAGTGTGCCACCATACTGCTCACAGAAGGCCCCTGCATAGTTGTCTGCTTATCCGTGCATTTTTGGGGAAAATCTAGTCCTCATGTGGGTGGAGTGTGTAGGAGAATAGGTTCGACAGCTTTGAAGTTGCGTGTTGGAACCCACCCGTTGCACCGAGGACGAGCACGCAGAACTGGTGTGCACTGGATGGTGTGCGGTGACTGTGTAAGTGGCAGGTACCCAATTACCCTGGAAGGGCTGTGCAAGTTGAATTGTTCCACTCATTTATTTACATCACCTGAGTCCCACGTGGCTACGCGGGAAGGCAGGGCAGAGGGTCGCTGGAGGCCAGCGACGTGAGACTTCCGCGCACCCGCTGCCCATTGCATCCACTTCTGCCTGGATGGGGCGACAGCCTCAACGAACTCTGATAGGCCTCCATGAAAGGCCGCAACCTGAGTATTTAAATACGCAGGGGCAGAAGCATCACTCAGATGAATGCAGAGAGATCCCCCCTCATGCCTACAGCAAAATATATCATGGGAAGAGGGGCCATTAAGCTACACTGCTAGCGAAGCTCACCAACCGGCGCATATCAACTTGCAAGTTGATAGGTAGAATTTCAGCGAGGAGGACGCGCCTAGGCACAGTGATATTCAAGGGTACTTTGGGCGTCTCGTCGGCTTCCTGAGGATCGCCTACCTGGCCAGCCAGTTGCGGAGCCTCCACATGCAGACTCGCGAAGGCAACAGCTGATCCAGGCAGCACGAGCCCACCCAAGACAAGGAACTTGAAGGCGCTTATGCGAGCGCTCAAAGCGTCGGGCCGACGAATTTGGTATGCAATGTCAGAGTAGCGCCGAGAAACTATGCGTTCTATCGACCGCGCGGCGCGCCATCCCCAAATGCAGGTTAACAACCCAGCTGCTAAAGTCAAGTATTTTAGCGGAGGCTCGAGCTGCTGAGTAGGTAGTGAAGCGCTTCCAGCAGAAGACGATTCCTGTGGCTCCCTTTCGCCGTTTGGTCGAGTTGGTCGAACGAGCGTAGCCAACGCAGCGAGCTGCTCTGATAAGCGAGATATGAAGGCTGTTTTTTTGTCGAAGTCTGCAGCACCAGTTGACCCTCTACCACTCGCACTTTTAGGGACAGTTGGACAGCTTTGGGGCTCCAGGAGGTGTCCAACGCTGTCGTCGCTCCGGCCTCGCAGGAAGTTGCCCAGCTCTCCTGACGCCTTAGCGGTGACGCTGTTGCTGAAGGAACCTAGCCCCTCCTCTAAGGTCATTGCTTGCTCTCTCTAACAGCTGCACAGTGCCTGGCCCCAGCAAGATAGCATCAATCTGGGAAGCGGTTGCCGGGAGTTACTCCACTCAGTACGTTCCCGTGGGCATGTCCCTGCAGCAACGATTCTTCTCCCCCAAAAAAGCACCATCAGGTCTGTTTTAGGGTGCGTAATTATTCTCGAAACGCCTTGTTGGGCCCAGAATATTAGGCGCAAGTGTTAAAGGAATTCTCATGCACTGCAGAGGAATCGCGAGAAGCCAATTCGAAGGCTATCTAAAAGGCCCCAAAAGTATTGCATTTAAAGCATTGGCAAACAATTCTATGTACTATATCATAGGCTATTGACGAAGTAGCGCTTCATTGTCCTTTTGGATCCCACAAATGCATGCATGCGCTTGCAGGAACGGCAACGTTTGGGTCCGGCAAGTCCTGTGCGCCGATGTCCCTACGGATTTTCGACGAAACGCTCGTGCGATGGTTTCGTGTTGTGAGCGGAAAGTATTGTGTTTCATAGGTCAATTAAGGTGATATTTCTGCCAAGAGGCGAGGCTTGGGTAGCTGGAACAACGTCATTCTAGACGGAACGCAGCGGTGGCAACAGGCTCTGAAAAGGCTGGCGCCAAATCACCAAAAATGCCAATTGTGCAAAATTCTTGGAAGTAGTGACTTTTGAAGAATCCAGCTTCCATCATTCGGGCAACTTGCCATAGGATTGCGGCTACGGGAGGGCCGGAGGACGCTAAATCCCGTCCGGTCTCTGAGTTCTGTTTCACCCTGAATGCGCAAGCAGTACACTGCCTAAAATAGGAAACCGTCTTGTGGAAACCGATGAAACCGTAGTGATTTCGGGCTCTTCCTTGGAGGACACGCTGGAGTTCACTGCTGGTGTGCACTGAAGTGCTGATCTGCTGTCCTCGTCACCGGTTACACCACCCACGCTTTCCTTTTACCGGAGTCAGAATCTGCTAGTCGCCAGGGAGGTCGGACTGTGGCAGCCTTCGGGTTTGAGTTGTTGTTGGATCCTGCACCTCTCGTCTCCGGTGCCACCACTTGAAAAAGATGAAGACTTCAAACGCTTTGATCCAACAACTGCTCAGGGCAGAGGAGGAAGCCGAGCAGATTGTACACAAGGCAAGAGAAAGTAAGCTGCATTTCAGGGTTTTTTTAGCAATGTGTCAGTTCTACTGCTGATGTGAATAAGCGCTTTCTGGGGGTGTGGAAGTCCCACATTGATCGAGGGTTGGAGCAAATATCTTGCTGTTGACCTCGTCATGCAGCGTATGATAAGTGCACATCCGGTACAAAACAGCTTGTGGAGTTACCATAAGCGGCAATCGCGTTGTGTCACTGTTCTGCAGATCGTGTCAAGATGCTGAAGGATGCTCGCGCATCCGCAGAGGAGGAGCTCAAAGCATTTCGCCTGAAGGAGGAGGAAAGGTTCAAAGTCGAAGTTGAACAGGTTAGAAAGCAGCTACATGTTTTCGCACCCATAAGCGCAGACCGTTGCCTCTCCCTAATTCCTTGGCGGCTTCCCGCTTCGAAAAGAGCGAAAAGGAAAGGAGTCCGCGAAAGATTGTGCCTTTGCCTGTTTCCGTATATGTGTTGCATCTGCGGCTGTGCCCTTGCTCAGCGTCTTGGCCAGGATGATTCCCTGACGAATGAGCTAGCAGATAGGACAAAGGCAGACATTGAAATAATCAAGAAGGATTACATGGCGAACAAGGATGGAGTCCTTGCATTCATCAATGGAAAAGTTCTGGACGTGGATACTATTATCGGTCCGAAGAAAGTCGCCATCTTGCGTAACTACGCAGAGCGCGGAGTGGACCCATGATTCCATTATGGCTTTCTGTCTTCTGCAGCTTGCAAATACTATATTAATGATGCTAACGCATCGGCCTACGGGGTGTAGCAGTTGGGCTGCTTATCCTGGGCCAAAGGGGCGGGGAGGGCTGGCGGGGGGGTTGGGGGTTAAACAGTTGGGTGCTCAGTTCTTCAGTAGTAATGGATCAGTACCACTGAACTGCGTCGTGACATCCTTCACGGCTGTGTAACGCAGCAAGGGCCATTAGCTCGAGAGTACTGACCCGTACGTCTGGATTTGCGGTGACTTAAGGAACTTTGGGTAGGGGGACGGCGAAGTTGCGTCTCTCCTCGAAGGAACGTGCCCACGAGTCATTTGTTGTGCTGCAGTGCATTGAGGAATCAGTGTACTTTCCACGGGCATGACATAAAATAATTACACTGAATCCCTGCGCAGCAGTAGAGTACACGTACGTTTACTGCAAAGACGTACTTGCAGTGGCCTCTCGACAATAGGGTTCATAAAAACTATGTATGGTGTACCTGGGGTAGTGGGTTGGCATATGAATGCACACAGGGAAGGGCGGATTGCAACGCACTCTAGGTTCGTTCAGCAGACATTAAAAGACATTAGAAGTGATGAGTTAGCGGAGTGAGCTCGTGGTTAGTGGACTAGAAGTTCAGAGCATTGAGGAATCAGTGTACTTTCCACGGGCATGACATAAAATAATTACACTGAATCCCTGCGCAGCAGT
>NW_013550145.1:3193-3840 GCF_000499425.1 Eimeria acervulina | reverse complement strand
CTGCTGTTGCTGTTGCTGCTGCTGCTGCTGCTGCTGCTGCTGCTGCTGCTGCTGGGTGTCTCCTGCGGATTGCGTTTGCTGCTGCGGCGGTGGTGCTGCATCAACATGCCGAAATATGAGGGCTCGGTCTAATAGATTATTTGAATTTGTTTGTAATTTACTTGTCGTTCTTTTCTTCGACGGAGGTAAAACACAAAGAAAAGGAGGCGGTGCTTCATCGCGGTGTCTCTTCAGTCGCACATACACCGCAAGACCTCGATCCATCTTCCTCAATGCAATGCAGCAGCAGCAGCAGCAGCAGCAGCAACAGCAGCAGCAGCAGCAGCAGCAGCAGAAGAAGAAGAAGAAGAAGAAGAAGAAGTTTATAAACAATACACCATCAAGTTTATATGACTGCTTTCTTGTCTATACACAAAAATAATGCAGAGGCAACGCCGAAACAACCTGCATGCACTGGCAGCAGCAGCAGCAGCAGCTGCTGCTGCTGCTGCTGCTGCTGCTGGTTTTGTTTATTTGTTATATCCCCTCAGGCAAAATGCTGAGGTGGAGATCTGCTTGGATTTGCTGCAGCTGCTGCTTGTCGTATAAAACCCTAACTTTAAGAGAGCAAGAAGGGCAGGAAGCAAGCACAGACCCTTCAACAGTAG
>NW_013550145.1:0-3093 GCF_000499425.1 Eimeria acervulina | reverse complement strand
GCAGCAGCAGCAGCAGCAGGGCCTGCTGCTGCTGCTGCTGCTGCTGCTGCTGCTGCGACTGAGGCCTTAAGAGAAGACAGCGGCAATTCAAATAAATCGCCGCACGGGCATGGATAAAGAAATTGATTGTCTACAGCATCAAACTCTAACTCTGTTAGCTGCACCTCTTCGTATGCAGCGCCTTCTTCTTCTGCTTCTGCTTTTGCTGCTGCTGCAGCTGTTGCTGCTGATCCTTCTGCTGCTGGATTTGCTGCTTCTGCTGATCGTTCTGCTGCTGATTTTGCTGCGATTGCTTCTGCTGCTGCTGCTGCTGCTGATCCCTCTGGCGCTGCACCAGCTGCTTCTTTCAACGATGCAGCTACTGGAGCCGCTTCTGTTGGAGGCGAGGCAGCGGCAGTTGCTGCCGGTGCTGCTGCTGCTGCTGGTGCTGCTTCAGCTGCTGCTGCTGCAGGAAGCACGTCTGCTGCTGCAGCTGCTGGCGATGAGGTGTATGAAGAGGGGCCCCTAATAGGCACAGGCGGCCGGATACTAAAGAAGTGGAAAGAAGAGGAAGGCGGCACCAAATAGCTGAAATTTGCTGTTGAAGCGATACCGCTGCTGCTGCTGCTGCTGCTGCCGCTGCTGCTGCTGCTGTCAGCTTCTACTGTGGCAGTGGCCGTAGCGGAGGCTGCGCTCCGCTGCATGCTGCTTTTTTCTTTGAAGTTGTTTTTGCTGTCTCCGCTACCCTGCTCATTAAAGAATGAACAAGTAGTTTATTAATATAAAAGTTAATCTATTGGAGTGTAATTAGCACAAATAGATGAAATGACCGGTCTACGTTGTTCTGCTAGTGGCGAGGAGGGGGGTGTAATAGAGGGAATAATAGAAAGCTGAGCTCCTATTTCGTCTCAGCTGAACATTAAAAGTATTTTTATACATGTAAAATTGATTAAAACAATCAGAAGGCAAATAATAAGGAAGGAAACCAGAGGTTTCTTCTGCAAGGAGAGTATAGCGGCTTCTACAGGTGGGGGCTGCAGCCAGAGCATGGGGAGGGAAAGCAAGAGGCTTCATGCGCACTAAGCTGGTAATGAAGGAGATTGAATGTTATTTTATGAAATAAACCGCAGGATAATTGAAAAGACTGCCGTTTCAGGAGTGGATCGCTCACCTCCTTTGTTCATCTTCTTGTTGTTCAACTTGAGGTGCCTATACACCCCAACTGGGCACCCCAGCACCCCACCACCCCTTGCGTGTAGGGTGTAGTAATCAGCATCAAACAGTTGTATTTTCTTCTTTATTTTTGCTTTATTTCTTTTTAAAATGTCGGAAGAAAAGAAAGATGGTGAAAATGCAGAGAAGGAGCACATGCAGCTTAAGGTTCGCTCGCCGGTAAGCTGTTTGATTTCATTTGGCGTCTCATCATCCATTTGCTGAAGTCTTTTTGTTTTTTCTCCTTTTTTAAACGAGTAGAATGCATTCATTTGTACAAAAATAGCAATAAAACTTAATCATACTGCTTAGTTGAGCTGTCAGTCGTGCTATCTTCCCGCGCTAAGGAGCTCTTTGCCTACCCTGGGGGAGTTGTTTAAAGTTGCTGTCTTTAGTTTGCACCGGAGGGAATAAATGCCTTCGTTTTATTCCTTTAACAACAAGCTTAGACCCAGCTTGCATGCGGCATAATATATATATATATATATATATATATATATATATACTATGTCTATATTTGTGTATTGTAGTTGTAGTTAAGGTGTATAGACATTTATTTTGTATGTATTTTTTTCGTGATTTTTTCTGTATTTTCAGGACGGGAGCGAAGTCTATTTCAAGATAAAGCGGCGCACAAAGCTTGAGAAGCTGATGACAGCATATTGCAATAGACTAGGTCAGTCTATTGATTCTGTTCGTTTTCTTTATGATGGTGAGCGTGTAAAGCCAGAGAAGACCCCGATGGATTTAGGAATAGAAGATGGAGATGTTATTGATGCAATGGTGCAGCAAACGGGTGGCGGAGAAGATGCCTGAAGTAGCACCAGCAGCAGCAGCAACAGCAGCAGCAGCAGCAGCAGCTGCAGCTGCAGCAGCTGCTGTGGGAGCTGCTTTCATTCGTGATAGGGTTGACGCTCTTTTCGGTGCTTCGGGGGGACTTGTCGCTGCAGCTAGCCATCAACTAGCTGCTTCCCTTCCAGCTTGAATCAGCTAGCTAGCTAGCTAGCTGGCTAGCTGGTTGGGATGGGGGGAGGTGGTTGGTCAGGCTAGCTGTAGCTCAGACGTAGCTAGCCAGTTAGCTAGCTAGCTAGCGAGCTGTACCTCTTAGCTAGCTAGCTGTAGGTGCTAGCTAGCTAGCTCTACCTCATAGCTAGCTAGCTAGCTGTAGCTAGCGGTTGAGGCAGGAGTAAGTGATGAGTTAAGAACAAAAGATATATCTTTATTGTGTTTTGTCTGTTTGCTGTTATTAACAACAAATACATCAACAAATTAATTCGTTTCCCCGCTTCTCTTCAGCGCCCTTGAGGTGTATGTACACCTAAATAAAATTATATAATAAACTGCTGTGGAAGCTTTCAGTACAAGAAACGCATTAAATACAAACAGCAACTGCTGCTGTAGCAGCAGCACCAGCAACCGCAGAGCAGCAGCAGCTGCTGCAGCAGCAACAACTGTAGCAGCAGCAACTGTAGCAGCAGCAACTGTAGCAGCAGCAACTGTAGCAGCAATAACTGTAGCAGTAGCAACTGTAGCAGCAACAGCAGCAGCAGCTGCTGCTGCTGAGTTTTTCTGGTGCTGTTGTTGCGCTGCTGTTTGAACCCTAAACCCTAATTCAAATTCACAAACCCTAAACCCTAAATGAGATTCAAAACCCTAAACCCTTCAATCAAACCCTAAACTTCAATAATGAAGTATTACTAAACCCTCATATCAAACCCTAAACCCTAACTAAACCCTAAATAATTTATTTAATCGAGAGGAGTTAAAAAGAAGACAGCGAAGTAAAAAGAAGAAAATAGCAAACAAAAAGAATTACGTTATTTCAATTGGCTGTTCTACAGACACCTGAACCACCATATATATATATATATATATATATATTAGATTATATAATATATATCA
>NW_013550146.1:50749-53366 GCF_000499425.1 Eimeria acervulina | reverse complement strand
AGGTATTATGAGAATACAAATTATAAATTAATATTCGCTGCTACCTAATAAAACAAACAAAAACAAAGCAAACAAACAAACAAAAACAACAGACAAAACGAAGAGTAACAAAAAAACGAGTAAATCAATAAGCAAGCAAGCAAACAAGCAAACTGTGCATAAAGCAAACATAAAAACAGCAAACAAACGAACAGACTCCCCATACACCTGAATAAGCAAAGTTATTAAAATATAAAAAAGCTACGAACAGCTGCAGCATATTTATTTAGAACATAATTAAATAAAAACATACAAGTGGAAAATAACAGACAAACAAAACGAACGTAGCTACTGACGAGGTGGAGGCATTTTGCTGTTCTGCTGCAGCTGGTGCATTTATTAAATGCAGCAACAAACAAATATATAATGAGACAAAGATATTTAAACAAAACAAAGGAAGACATAGCTGAACTGTCTATACACCCCAAACCCCACACTCCTTTATTTCTCTGTCCCCTCAAATGCCCTTCCTTTTCGTTTAAACATTTAAAAGAAATAAATATCTTTGTATGCTTTCAGCTGCTGCAGTGTACAGACGTCTTAGTTACGCTTAGTAGAAATAAAGTATTGAAATTATAAATAAATAAAATATTATAGTGACTAATTAATATTAATATATTTGTACGGGTACTCAATAATAAAGCAAATAATGATTATTGATAAGATAATTATTAATTAGTTGTTTTAAATAAATAGAAATTTAAAACGGTGAGGAAAATTCATTACAAGCCCCAACACAGAGGCACACGCGGACGCAGCACATTTGCATGCAGCAGCAGCCCGCAGCAGCAGCAGAAGCAAACCGCAGCACAACAAATTCTGCTGCTGCTGCTGCTTCTGCTGCAGCAGGTGCTGCTGCTGCTCCCTATCAGCTGCACTGTGAGCGCAATACTCTGCAGCAGCTGCGGCAAGGCAACGCCAGCAGCGGGCTTCCCGCTGCTGCTGCTGCTGCTGCTGCTGCAAAGTGCTGCTCCCCTTGCAGCAGCACAGAGAAAAAGAAGGAGACAAGTGCCGAAGAGAGAGACAAAAAGCATTTTGTGCAACACCCGAAGAAACCCTAAACCCTAAGGCTGAAACCCTCCTCTGCTGCAGTGTACAGACACCCCAACAGCAGCAGCAGCTGCAACAAGAACACCATACACTGCCGCTGCAGCGGCCTCCGCATGCACCTGTATCACTTTACAGCAACAGAAGCTGCTATTGCTGTTGCTGCTGCCGCACGTGCTGCTGCTGCTGCAGCAGGTGCTGCAGCAAGTGCTGCTGCTGTTGCTGCAGCTGGCGGAGCAGCAATCCAGGGAAACTACTGAAAACAGCAGCAGAACGAAAGCAAAAGGAAGTGCTGCAGCATCATTCAAACCTATTCTTTTGCTGCTAGCAGGCACCTGAAGAGCGCCTCTTTGCCTTTGGCTGCTGCTGAGCTCCTCTGCTGCGCTTGGGTGCCTTAGCGGAAGGAGAAGCAGCAGCAGCAGCAGCAGCAGCAGGAGCAGCAGTAGCAGACGCAACAGCAGCACGAGGCATCTGAGGGGTCCCTCTCCCATTCACTCGAGGAGATCGCCGCTTGCCGCCCAAGGAAGGCGAAGATGTCAAATCCTGCTGCTGCTGCTGATCTTGCTGCTGCTGCTGCTGCTGCTGCTGCTCGTCCTGCTGCTGCGCCTCCTCATCTTGCTGCTGCTGCTGCTGCTGCACTTCAGAAGGGGCTGAGGGGAGCCCACCACAACTACTTGCTTGCAGTTCTGCACCTTGCAAATGTGCGGGCGTCACAGCGTTGCTGCTGCCGCTGTTGCTGTTGCTGCTGCTGCTGTTGTTGCTGCTGCTGCTGCAGATGCCTGTTGGTTCTGTTGACGTAGGCGCCCATGCAGTGCTTTTTTTCTCTGGGGTTTTTGCTGCTGCAAGGGTGCCTCTAGGGTGTAGCCGTGTTGCTGCTGCTGCTGTTGCTGCTGCTGCTGCTCCTGCCAGTCTGGTGCTCCCCAGCGGCCGACCTGGCGAAGCAGCAACAACAGCAGCAGCAGCAGCAGAAGCAGCAGGGGAATTTCGTGTTGGAGTTCCAATGTGCTTTTCTGTCAACTCGCTCCTGCTGCTGCTGCTGCTGCTGCTGCTGTTGCTGCTGCTGCTGCTGCTGCTGCCTGTGTTTGTCTTGAGAGGCTTCTTTGGAGTGTTGGAGATCAGCCGACCCGGGGAAGCGACGCGCTTGCTGATGCGGGGGCTCCTCTGCCTCAGATCGAGGGGCCCCCCTCCTCTAGTAGGCGAGCCTACAGCCCCTAGCTTCTCCCCTGCTGCTGTTGCTGTTGCTGCTGCTGTTGCTGCTGCTCCTGCTCCCGCTGATGCCGCTGCCCTCACTTGAACTGCAGCAGCAGCAGCACGCAAAACTGCAAAAGCAGCAAAGTCTGGCCGAGGGAGGCGGCTGCTGCAGGCCCCAGGAGAGCCCTGGGCAGTTGGAGAACCTGCTGCTGCTGCTGCTGCTGCTGCTGCTGGTGATGTTGCTGCAGTAGCAGCAGGTGCAGCAGCAGCAGCAAGTGGTTTGCGTGGCGTGCTGGTGGGAGAGGCGGGGCTTTGGGGTTCTCTGGATATTCTGCTGACA
>NW_013550146.1:49025-50649 GCF_000499425.1 Eimeria acervulina | reverse complement strand
CTGCTGCTGCTGCTGCTGCTGCTGCTGCTGCGGCTGGGGGTGAGCCGCGTAGGCGACCCCACGGCGAAACTCGGCTTTCGGGGAAATCCTGCTGCTGCTGCTGGCGATGCTGCTGCTGCTGGTGATGCTGCTGCTGGTGGTGATGCTGCTGCTGCTGCTGCTGCTGTTGCAGCAGGTGAAAGGCGGGGAGAGGCTGCTGCTGCTGCTGCTGCTGATAAGCGGCTGTTGCTGCAGGATGGGGAATTTGAACGCCCTCCAGCAGCAAACCGCAGCACAGATTTGGGTGTACGTACACCTCCAGAGCGCACGCCTCTACCGGGTACAGACGCACAGGCAGAAACTGCTGCAGCAGGATTCGCTGCTGCTGCAGCATTTGCTGCTGCTGCAGGTGCTGCAGCCGGAGATGCTGCTGGAGGCGCCGGAACTGTCGCTGCTCCTGCCGACTCAGCTGATACGGCTGCTGCAGGTGAAGGCGCTGCTTCAGGTTTGAAGACCGTTACTGCTGCAGCAGGAGATGCAGCAGCAGCAGATGCAGCAGCTGCTGCAGCAGGAGGTGCAGCAGCAGATGCCGTGCGGATGTCTCCCAGCGCAGCATCTCCCCCTGATGCAGCTGCTACGGGCGCTTCCGCAGCAGCAGCACCAGCAACAGGAGCAGCAGCAGCAGCAGCAGTAGCAGCAGCATCAACAGCAGTAACCCAGAGAGCCACGCAGCTTATATCATCTCGCTTTCCTCCTCTGCATCCTTCTGCTGCTGCTGCTGCAGGCAGAGACGGCGACTTCGTCCCATCAGCAGCAGCAACAAACGGGCGTTCAAACAACTGAAAAGAAACAAACACACAACCACCTGTTGTTGTTGCTGCTGCTGCTGCTGTGCTGTTTATTCATTTATTCTTTCTCGTTTGTTTATTTATGTGTTCTTAGACATTTCTGTCTGTTTTTATGCATGTTCCCAGATATATATATATGCATGCATATATATATATATATATTTGTTTGTTTGTTTATTTATTTGTGTTTGTTTGTTTGTTTATATTTAGCACAAAGTGCATTCTAATTATTTGTTTATTATAAATTTCTGTATATTTATTTATATATATTTTTGTTGATTTACATTTATTAGTATTTGTTTATACTTACTCATTTACACCTACTGATATATTCATTTGTATTTATTTATTTATTTATTTATTTATATTTATTTATATTATTTATTGCTTACTCCGTCTTGAGATCTCTTCTTAGCGATCTTTACTATTAACTCTGCGATGTCCTGCGCAGGTGTAAACCGAATAGGCTGCTGCTGCTGCTGCTGCTGCTGTTGCTGTTGCTGTTGCTGCTGTTGCTGTTGCAACTCTTGCTGCTGCTGCTGCATGTCCTGTTTCTGTTGCAGATCGTGTTGCTGCTTGCCTTGCTGCTGCTGTTTCTGCTGCTGCTGCTGCTGCTGTTGCTGCTGCTGCTGCTGCTGCTGCAGCAAGTAGGCCTCATCAGGAGACAGAGCTAGGGAGCAGAACATCTCTATTTCTCTATCGAACAGATTATCACTGACTCCATCACTAAAGACAAGAATAAGGTCTCCTGGCTGCAGCAGCAACGGCTGAGGAGGTGCATAACCCATATCTGCTGT
>NW_013550146.1:45884-48925 GCF_000499425.1 Eimeria acervulina | reverse complement strand
GTTTTTATGCATGTTCCCAGATATATATATATGCATGCATATATATATATATATATTTGTTTGTTTGTTTATTTATTTGTGTTTGTTTGTTTGTTTATATTTAGCACAAAGTGCATTCTAATTATTTGTTTATTATAAATTTCTGTATATTTATTTATATATATTTTTGTTGATTTACATTTATTAGTATTTGTTTATACTTACTCATTTACACCTACTGATATATTCATTTGTATTTATTTATTTATTTATTTATTTATATTTATTTATATTATTTATTGCTTACTCCGTCTTGAGATCTCTTCTTAGCGATCTTTACTATTAACTCTGCGATGTCCTGCGCAGGTGTAAACCGAATAGGCTGCTGCTGCTGCTGCTGCTGCTGTTGCTGTTGCTGTTGCTGCTGTTGCTGTTGCAACTCTTGCTGCTGCTGCTGCATGTCCTGTTTCTGTTGCAGATCGTGTTGCTGCTTGCCTTGCTGCTGCTGTTTCTGCTGCTGCTGCTGCTGCTGTTGCTGCTGCTGCTGCTGCTGCTGCAGCAAGTAGGCCTCATCAGGAGACAGAGCTAGGGAGCAGAACATCTCTATTTCTCTATCGAACAGATTATCACTGACTCCATCACTAAAGACAAGAATAAGGTCTCCTGGCTGCAGCAGCAACGGCTGAGGAGGTGCATAACCCATATCTGCTGAATCTCCCTGAGGGTCTACACGCTGCAGCACTGCAACAAAACGAGCAAAACCCTGCTGCTTCAGCAAACCCCAGCTGCTGCGATCGGGTAGATTACATAGTTGATACGGGGCTCCGTTCTCCCACCGCTGTTCCTGTGTGCGCCAGCAGCAGCGCCGCAGCAGACGGGGAAACCGATTGCTGCTGCTGCTGCTGCTGCTGCTGCTGTTGAGGCTGATGTTGCTGCTGCTGCTGCTGTTGTTGTTGTTACCCGAGAGCAACAACGCCTCTGGCTTGACGCTTGGTGCTGCAGCAGCATAAAAAGACATGCTGCTCGGCAGCAGCTGTCTGCGCAACACCATCAATACAGAGTCGCCTAAACAAACAACACCAAATCTACCCGTCTTTCTGTCTATACAGCCCACCGCTGCAGTGCTGCTGCCCCAGCGGTTCTCGCTGCTGCTGCAGACAGCTTCATGAGCGCGCTGCAGCAGCAAACGCGCACGTGAATTAGCATCTAGGCAGCGATACTGAGGAGACATACGCTGCGGATGCAGGTTTGCTGCTGCTTCTGCTGCTGCTGCTGCAGCAAGACCCTCAGAAAATCGGGAGGCGTCGATCCCTTCAACTGCCCAACTCCCCACACCATCAAACACCCCAAAGCATCCCTCCTCCTCTAACAAAAAAAATGCATCTTCGCAGCAGCTGCTGCTGCTCTTTGCTAGCCTGCAGCCGCCTCCTTCTATGCGAAACGGCACGCCAGCAGCAGCGGCACCGCCTCCAGCAGCAGCAGCAGCAGCTGCTGCTGCTGCTGCTGCTGGGGCAACGCCTGTTCCGCATCCCGGCCCTGCAAATCCTGCTCGGGCTGCTGCCCCTGCTGCGCCTCCGGCTGCTGCTGCTGTTGCTGTTGCTGCTCGTGCTGCAGCGCTGCTACACCCGCTGCCCCCAGGACTCTTCCCAGCTGTGACCCCATAGAAGGAGGAGCGCGCAGCATGCTGCTGCTGCTGCTGCAGCTGCAGCTGATGCTGCTGTTGTTGCTGCTGGCGCTGCTGCAGCATGACCTTCTTCCATGTAGGATAAAGTGTAGGGTCTGCTGGCAGCTGCGGCAGCAGCGCCGTAGCCGCCTCTAGGTGCAGATACACCGCAAGCGGGGCATAGGCTACAGCTTCTTCTAGTGCTGCACAGTCGCGCAGCAAGAAGCCCCCAAGCAGCAGATGCAGCTGTTTTGCTGCCTTCAGTCGCTCCACTTCTGCTGCTGCTGCTGCCAGCACCATGTGCTGCTGCTGCTGCTGCTGCTGCTGCTGCTTGAAACGAAGGCGAATCTCCTCTGTCACAGCTGCGCGCTTCCGCAGAGAGCAGAATGTGGGGCGCACGCGCGTTATGAATTGCTGCAGCCGCTGCAGCAGAGACACAGCAGCAGCAGCTGCTGCTGCTGCCCCGCCGTCGCTGTTGTCGCTGCGCTGCTGAGGGGAGACACACTCCGAGGCAGCAGCAGCATCTGCTGCTGCTGCTGCTGCTTCTGCTGCTCCAGCAGGAGCGCGCATAATCAAACAGCTTCCTGCTTCTGACGAAGCATCAGCAGGCGGCGGGTACAGTGGAGGATCTGCTGCTGCTGTGGGCAGCGGCGAGCGCAGCAGCACAACCAATACACAGTGCTGCTGCTGCTGCTGCTGCTGCTGTTTTTGCTGCGTCCCCCACAGCAGGTTTTCCTTCTCCTCTGCAGGCTCCATTCCTGAAGGTTGGTCTTCAAGAGCAGGAGCGGCAGCTGCTGCTGCTGTTGCTTCTGCAGCTGCTGCTGCTGCTGCTGCTGCTGCTGCTGGTTGACTGCCTTCCTCTCCATTGTCAGTGTGCAGCGACTGGCTGCGGGAGCCGCAAGGAGGACTTTCTCTGAGCTCTTTTTGCTGGTTTGTGCAGAGGTTTGTAGCGAAGTAAACAGAGACAATATCTAATAAAGAGACAATAACCCCCCCCACCTCTAGCCCTGCGTCGCTTAGTATAGCCACACCAGGCACCCAGTCAAAGGCATGAGGCTGCTGCAGCGGGCAAGCGCTGCAGCTGCTGCTGCTGCTGCTGCAGCTGCTGCTGCGGCTGCTGTCGCAGCTGAGGGTACCGCTGCTGCTCGTTGTTGCTGCTGTTGCTGCTGCTGAGGGGCCCTCGACAGCAAAAGCAGGAGAAGGAGGACAGCGTGGCTGCGGCAACTCAACACAAAAATCGTGCTGTATGCAGATGCCCTTCATGATCGGCAGCTGCAGCTGCAGGTCCCTCCCTTTCATTTCTCGCTTGCAGCTCTGCTGCTGCCTGTATGCTGCTGAACGTTGGGGTGTCTACGTACACCCAGCTGCAGCAGCAGCAACAGCTGCGGCTGTTGCTGCT
>NW_013550146.1:41196-45784 GCF_000499425.1 Eimeria acervulina | reverse complement strand
CTGCGGCTGTTGCTGCTGCTGCAGCTGTAGCTGCTGCTGCTGCAGCTGCCTCCAAGCGGCCGGGAAGGGGGTTGGGGGGAGGGGGGAGTACTGGAGTGCTGTGTGTGTCTGCTGCAGAGCAGCAGAGAGGCCTGTTGCTGTGTCTGTACAGCTCGCCGGTGTTTATTGTTGAAGAGCTTCTCTAGGAGTCATTTGCTACAAAAAGAGGGGCCTGGGAGCTGCTGGCTTGTCTTGGGTTGAGGAGGCTCCCGCTGCTGCTGCTGCCGCTGCTGCTGTTGCTGCTGCTGCTGCGCTGGGTAGGGCGTAGAGGGTTAAAGAGGCGAGGCGGCTCTAGAGGATCTTAAAGGAAATCATTTGATGTTAAACATAGAAAATAAAGAAAAACAGAAAAATGCAGCAGCAGATGGTATACAAACCCGCTGCTAATGCATACAGACAGCAGCTGCGTGTTATTAGCGTGGGGTTGCTGCTGCTGTGCTGCCGCCTCCCTCTGCAGTTTGTAGATGTATTAGTTATTAATAGACCCTAAACAGTGCATTTAAATAACCCATATTAATATAATTAAAACAAATAAATAAAACTAATCGCTGCTGCTTCAGCAGCAATGCTGCATCCACTCGCATCAACGTCCTTGCAGCGACATCTCCCCCTCCTCTTCGCTGCTGCACCGTTCATTACTTTTAAATGTCTTTGTCTCTTACCCTTCTGTTTATTTCTCCTCTTATTAATTGAAATGCATGCAGCAGACATTCGTACTGTGAGCCCCCCCATACACCCAAGCAGAACTGCCCGCCTCCCCCAGTCAAAATACGCAGACAGCGCGTAGCTAGCTGTGGCTAGCCAAAAGCTAGCTACGGAGTTTAGTAAAACAGCTAGCTACGGAACAGCTGGCTACACTACTCCTAGCTACGACACAGCTAGCTACGGTGGCTAGCAGAAAAGCTATCAATGAAGGCCTAGTACGCACGTAGCCAGGGATGTACAACCCCTCCGTTATGTATGAAGGGAGCAAAGAAGCCCTTATTATGAATTCCCCAGCCTCTTCTTAGCTGCCCCGGGCAGTAAACAAATATATAAATCAAACCTTATGATTATTCTACTGCATGCAAACTGCGCCTTCTGTCTCGATATATTTATGTCGTGAGCTGCCTAGAAGAAGACGCACAGTTATTGCTGTACATATACCGTAGCCGGAACAGATAATCTGATGCAACAGCCACTGAGGAGGAGCTGAACATTTAAGTTTTTCGGTTTAAAGGCCTTTCACTCGCTGAACAGGCCCACCAGAGCCCATACACCCGAACTCCCCAGTGAAAGCGACTGCACAAAACAAAAGGAGTTCTTCTCCCGGACGCCACAGCCTCAACGGGAAACAGACAGTTGGAGCCTCCTTCCCCCGCAGTGCATTTGCTGCCTAAAGCGAGAGAAAGCGCTCCTCTCCTTTCGTCTTATTGCTGCTGCTGCTGCTGCTGCTGCAGGCGCTGCCGCTGAGGCGGGCCTATTGTTCCCATTTCTGAGAAGGAAGAGGTGTTTTTTACAAACTGGTTTTGCGTTTACGAGCGCATGGGGCGACCCCCCATCCCTCCTCTGTGTGCTGTGGCTACAGTAACATTTGGCAGCGAAATATTCAAAGCCTGCAACATTTCATCGGTGTCCTGATCGATTGTAATCGTTGCAACGTCGAGTTCAGACTTTTCAGGAACGAAATCCATCCGCCTCTCGCGCTCTTCCTCCTGCAACTTAAGCGAAATGCCGCGTACAGGCCCCTTCTGAATGCGCTTCATCAGGTGCTGCATCACAAATAAAAAGATAAATTAAGAGGGGGAAAAGGTGAATCAATACTACTTCCCAATTAAAATGGAGAAAATAAGCAAAAATTGATTTCATGAACAACTTGCAATCGCCAGGTGTACGTACAGTGACGAAGCCGGCGACCTTATTGCGGATTCGTTTCGAGGGAATGAGCGCCACTTCTTCTGCAATCTTCTTGTTGATCTGGAAGTCCAGAGTCAACCTGCAGCATTGAAAAGCAAAAAATCGCAAATAAATGATATTTAAAGTCCCTTTATTCATTATTTATCGACATCTTCCCTTAATCCAGATATTCACGTTTCGCTATCAGCACTCACTTTGCGTAGTACTTCTCCACAATCTGGCGCGCCGCGCGCTTCACCGTCTTGGTCCTGACTCGCCCCTGGAAACAAAACAAAAATATAAACAGAGCAAATCAATGCAAAAGAATTAGCTCAACAGGGGCTCACTGGCCTCATGACAGAAGACCGGTTGCCGCATGCATGCACAAGCAAACAAACCAACAACATTGAAATGCGTGGTTCCCTGTGCAGACAGGGCTTTCACTTGGAACCGCCTGCATTCCTCTCAAACTGGGCAGCATCCACAGCGGTACTAAAATGAAAAAAGGAGGAAAAGGAGTTGAGAAACAACAACAAAACAACAGCGCCCATAACCATACTCTATGCGCAGCAGAGAGCAGCAAAGGATGCACATACACCTGGGGAGGCAGGACTACTTTAGAATCCTTCCGAGAGAATAAAGCAACGCATCACTTATTCATTTCAATACGCACAGCAAGCAAGACTACAAACTCAGCGCAGCCGCGCTACACAGAAACAGCAAACACAGCGGCGGCGAGGCCCCCCTTTTAATCCCTAGCCGTGGGGCCCCTCTTTGCTATTCGGACAGGAGTCAAACAAGAGAGGTAAGTCCTTGTAAAATTTAATGATGATTTTTAATTCAGGTGAGAAGAGCTGCAGCAACAGCAGCGCGTAGGTTGGCTGTGGGGTTGCCGCGTGCTGCGGGCGGAGAGTGCGTGCCTACCATTTTGTATTAGCAGGTTCTGTTGCTGCTGTCTTGAATGCAGAAAACGAGATAAAAAAAGACGGTGCGATGTTCTGCAGCAGCACGAACCAATTCAAATTCTCGCTGCTTCTCTCAGACCTTCTTAGAAGGAGGCGCTGCATGCAACGTGCAGTTCAGCAGCAGCCCCAGGGGTGATTTGCAGGGAGAGGCGAGAGAAGAGCCTTCGGGGCTTGCTGGTGTATATTTTGACGTAAATTGGCTGCATTAATACAAACCAAAAGGATTTAATAAATAAAGTCTGCTAATTAATTTAGTATTTTATTTAATTTTTGAGTTGAAATCGAAAAAACAACACGCAGTGCTGCCGCTGCTGCTGCTGCTGCTGCTGCTGCGTGCCACCCACCTACAGCAACACTAGAAATAGTGTCGTCCGTCTTTAAATCCTTCGGGGTGTTCTGTTGTTATCGTTTAAATGTTTATATTGGTTTATCAATCAATTTGATGAGCATTTTTAGCTGCTTTTTAGCATATTTTTCTGCATAAACATATTATACTGAAAGAAGTGCGTCTGCGGTGTCTGTTTCTGTCACTCGAGTCGACAGCCCTCAAGAGACGCTGGCTGGCCATCTGTGGCTGTGCACTCTTCGTATTTATTTCTGCACATTTAAAAGTATGTTTCTCCTTCTACTTTTATTTTAATTTACTAGCAGCGGTTGCAGCAGCAGCTCTTTCTACTCTGCACAGGTCAAGTGAGGCTGATTCTTGGCTTGCTGCTCCTGCTGCTGCTGCTTTCTCCATGGTGCTCCCCAGTGCCAGCCAACAGCAAAACAAATAACCTGAGGCATCCTCAGTCGTATTATTATCCAGTGTGCGTCTATTGCTGCAGCAGCGCAGCAGTAGCAGTGACAGTGCGTTGAGCTACTGATGAGCGCAGCAGCGGCGCTGCTGCTCCGAGCGGAGGGTAGCAGACAATAATAATCATTTATTGCATTTGCTGTCGGATATTGAGTGCAGCTACCTCTGCTGCTGCAGCAACAGCAGCAGCAGGAGAGGGAGACCAATAACAACGGCAACAGCAACAGCAACAAAGGCGGCAACAGCAAGCAACACGCCAGGCTCTCTCTAATGACTGCTTCAAGTGTTTCTGATTAGAGCAACATCAATGGAGCAACAAAGTCAAATGCATGCAGCAGACATGCAGAACTGCTGCGAAGTGGTGGCTGTACGCCACGGCCTCACCGACTACAACGCGCAGCGGCGGCTGCAGGTAGGTAGAGAGGAGGTTTATTACAATTCTTACTTTAATATTACTTGAGGAGAGCGCCTTATAGATTTATTATTACAGTAGAGGTCTCGTGCTATTATGATGATATATTGATTTCTGTCGGGTCACCCCTAGCATGCCAGAGTTTGTCTCTTCGTGTGAATCAGAGTGTATTTACGTACAAGTTGTCTCCGAATAACTGCTTCTATTTTGTTTTTGAATAACTACTTTTGTTCGTTTGTTTTCCCCTTGGTATCTTGTTGCGGAGAAGTAAATGGTATTGGATCTGCAGCGAACACTACTACGCACGCCTTTGGCTGCAGTTAATGCAGCGATAAATGTACTTAGGAGAATAAACATTGTTTTTAAAAAGCAAAATCTTGTGTTTTGTGCGGTGCTTGCAGGGGCAGCTGGACGTCCCTCTGAATGACACAGGCCGAGAGCAGTGCCGCGAATGCGGCCATCGGCTTAAGTAGGCTTTGCTGCTGCTGCTGCTGCTGCTGC